>NW_022205048.1:0-48271 GCF_008831285.2 Nymphaea colorata
CTAAATCATTTAACATGGATATAACAATAAGTCAAGTACATTCAATAAAGTATGCGTGATCATATGAATCACTTAAATCTGACTCGTATTGGTACGACTATAGTGCACGATCTAAAGGAATTGAAATTACAAGTTCGTATCAATACAAGTGCGATTTAAGTGATTCAAATGATCACACATACTTAATTGAATGTGCTTAACTTATTGTTACATCCATGTTGCTTGAATTAAGTGAACTGAAATCACAAGTTGTATGAAATGATGTGATTCGAGTGATTCATTTGGTGTCTTATAGTTAACCTAACGTGTTTCACTTTACATGTTATACATCCATGATCAATGATTTAAATAATAAACTCACAAGTTTATATGGATATAAAGGAGACCTATGCATTAGTTTGATCCTTTCTAGTTTGTACGATAAGTTGAACATGTTGTTACATCTATAGTGATCGATGCACAAGTTCACATCAATACGAGTGGGATTTAAGTGATTCAATTGATCACGCATATTTATTGAATGTACTTAACTTGTGTTACATTTATTAAATGATTTAGTAAATTCAATCATAGGTTTATATGAAAATGAATGGGATTCGAGTGATTCATTTGGTGTCTTACAGGTAACTTAATGTGTTTCACTTGTTATTACATACATTTGATCACTTATGTTTAATCGAGAGATTATGTGATTCATTTTTACTTGTTCTTACATACATTTGATAATTATATTTAATGAATGTGCGTAACCATTTGTTACTACGTATAGAATGACTTAGTGCTTGAAAAAAGAAGTCCGTTTGGAAATGAATGAGAGTCAAGTCACTATATTGTCCCTTATAGTTATCTAATGTATTTCACTTGTTATTACATCTATAATGAAAGATTTAAATGGTTGAAATCACAAGTTTATATGGATACAAATGGTTGAAGTCACTATATTTGTACTCGTGTAGTTAGTCCGATGAGTTGAATTTGTTGTTACATCTATAGGGAAAGTTCTAAAGGATTGAAATCACATGTTCGTACGAATACAAGTGAGATTTAAGTGATTCATATAATCATGCATACTTAATTGAATGTGTTTAACTTGTTGTTACGTCTATAATAAATGATTTAGTAGATTGAAATCACAAGTTTGTGCGAAAATGAATGAGATTCGAGTTATTCATTTGGTGTCTTGTAGTTAACCTATTGTGTTTCACTTGTTATTACATCTTTGATCAATGATTTAAATGATTAAAACTTACAAGTTTGTATGAATATAAAGGAGACCATGCATTAGTTTGATCCCTTGTAGTTAGTTCAATAAGTTGAACTAGTTCTTACATCTATGGTGATTGATGTAAGGAATTGAAATCACAAGTTCGTATCAACACGAGTGGGATTTAAGTGATTCATTTTATCACACATACGTAATTGAATGTGCTTAACTTGTTGTTACGTCTATATTAAATGATTTAGTAGATTAAAATCATAGGTTTGTATGAAAATGAATGATATTGGGAGTGATTCATTTGGTGTCTTGTAAGTAACCTAATTTGTTTCACTTGTTATTACATATATTTGATCACTTATATTTAATTGAGAGATTAAGTGATTCATTTTCACTTGTTATTACATATAATTGATCACTTGTATTTAATTGAATGTGCGTGACCATTTCTTACTTACGTATAGAATGACCTAGTGGCTTTCATACCAGAAGTTTGTTTGGAATACATATATAATGAATGATTTAAATGATTGAAATCACATGTTCATGTGGATACAAACGCGTGTAGTTAGTCCGATGAGTTGAATTTATTGTTACAACTATATAGTGCATGATCTAAATGATTGAAATGACAAGTTCGTATCAATACAAGTGCGATTTAAGTGAATCAAATGATCACACATACTTTATTGAATGTGCTTAACTTGTTGTTACATCCATATTGCTAGATTAAGTGAATTCAAATCACAAGTTTGTGTGAAAATAAATGAAATTTGAGTGATTCATTTGGTATCTTATAATTAACCTAATGTGTTTCACTCGTTATGACATCTATGATCAACGATTTAAATGATAAAAACTCACAAGTTTATATGGATGTAAAGGAGACCTATGGATTAGTTTAGTTTGATCCTTTGTAGTTTGTGTCATAATTTGAACATGTTGTTACATCTCATTCATTTGTATCCATACGCACACTAAATCACTCGTCTCAATACGAGTGAGATTTAAGTGATTCATTTGATCACGCATACCTAATGGAATGTGCTTAACTTGTTGTTACGTCTATATTAAATGATTTAGTATATTGAAATCATAGGTTTGTATGGAAATGAATGAGATTTGAGTGATTCATTTGGTGTCTTGTAGGTAACTTAATATGTTTCACTTGTTATTACATATATTTGATCACATATATTTAATTGAGAGATTAAATGATTCATTTTCACTTGTCATTACATATATTTGATCAATATATCTAATTGAGTGTGCGTAGCCATTTGTTACATACGTATAGAATGACTTAGTGGCTTGAAATAAGAAGTTAGTTTGGAAATGAATGAGAGTCAGGTCATTAAGTTGGTCCCTTACAGTTAATCTAGTGCATTTCACTTGTTATTACCTCTATAATGAATGATTTAAATGATTGAAATCGCAAGTTCATATGGATACAAATGGGATCTATGCATTACTTTGAATGCGTGTAATTAGTCCGATGAGTTGAATTTGTTGTTACATCTATAGTGAACGATCTAAAGGATTGAAATCACGCGTTCGTACCAATACAAGTGAGATTTAAATGACATATGATCATGCATGCTTAATTGAATGTTTTTAACTTGTTGTTACATCTATATTAAATGATTTAGTAGATCGAAATCACAAGTTTGTATGAAAATGAATGAGATTGGAGTGATTCATTTGTTGTCTAATGGTTTACCTAATGTGTTTCACTAGTTGTTACATTTATAAGATTCTTAATACGGATGTCCTTAACAAGTGATTCATTTGTGTCATATAGTTAACCTAATGTGTTTCACTTGTAATTTAAATGAGTGTCCTTAACAAGTGAATGAGGTTAACAATAGGGCACCAATTGAATCACTCAAATCTCATTCATTTTCATGCAAGCCTGTGATTTCAATCTACTAAATCATTTAACATGGATATAACAATAAGTCAAGTACATTCAATAAAGTATGCGTGATCATATGGATCACTTAAATCTGACTCGTATTCGTACGACTATAGTGCACGATCTAAAGGATTGAAATTACAAGTTCGTATCAATACAAGTGCGATTTAAGTGATTCAAATGATCACACATACTTAATTGAATGTGCTTAACTTATTGTTACATCCATGTTTCTTGATTAAGTGAACTGAAATCACAAGTTTGTATGAAAATGAATGTGATTCGAGTGATTCTTCTAGTGTCTTATAGTTAACCAAACTTGTTTCACATGTTATTACATCCATGATCAATGATTTAAATAATTAAAACTCACAAGTTTATATGGATATAAAGGAGGCCTATGCATTAGTTTGATGCTTTTAGTTTGTACGATAAGTTGACCATGTTGTTACATCTATAGTGATCGATGCACAAGTTCACATCAATACGAGTGGGATTTAAGTGATTCAATTGATCACGCATATTTAATTGAATGTACTTAACTTGTTGTTACGTTTAGTGTATTTCACTTGTTATTACATCTATAATGAATGATTTAAATGATTGAAATCAAAGTTCTTATGGATACAAATGGGATCTATGCATTACTTTGAATGCGTGTAATTAGTCCGATGAGTTGAATTTGTTGTTACATCTATAGTGAACGATCTCAAGGATTAAAATCACGAGTTCGTACCAATACAAGTGAGATTTAAATGATTCATATGATCATGCATGCTTAATTGAATGTGTTTAAATTGTTGTTACATCTATATTAAATGATTTAGTAGATCGAAATCACAAGTTTGTATGAAAATGAATGAGATTCGAGTAATTCATTTGTTATCTTATGGTTTACCTAATGTGTTTCACTAGTTGTTACATTTATAATAATTCTTAATACGGATGTCCTTAACAAGTGATTCATTTGGTGTCATATAGTTAACCTAATGTGTCTCAACTCGTAATTTAATTGAATGTGCTTAACAAGTGAATTAGGTTAACAATAGGGCACCAAATGAATCACTCAAATCTCATTCATTTTCATGCAAGCCTGTGATTTCAGTCTACTAAATCATTTAACATGGATATAACAATAAGTCAAGTACATTCAATAAAGTATGCGTGATCATATGAATCACTTAAATCTGACTCGTATTGGTACGACTATAGTGCATGATCTAAAGGATTGAAATTACAAGTTCGTATCAATACAAGTGCGATTTAAGTGATTCAAATGATCACACATACTTAATTGAATGTGCTTAACTTATTGTTACATCCATGTTGCTTGATTAAGTGAACTGAAATCACAAGTTTGTATGAAAATGAATGTGATTCGAGTGATTCATTTGGTGTCTTATAGTTAACCTAACGTGTTTCACGTGTTTCACATGTTATCACATCCATGATCAATGATTTAAATAATTAAAACTCACAAGTTTATATGGATATAAATGAGACCTATGCATTAGTTTGATCCTTTCTAGTTTGTATGATAAGTTGAACATGTTGTTACATCTATAGTGATCGACGCACAAGTTCACATCAATACGAATGGGATTTAAGTGATTCAATTGATAACGCATATTTAATTGAATGTACTTAACTTGTTGTTACGTTTATATTAAATGATTTAGTAAATTCAAATCATAGGTTTATATGAAAATGAATGGGATTCGAGTGATTCATTCGGTGTCTTACAGGTAACTTAATGTGTTTCACTTGTTATTACATACATTTGATCACTTATGTTTAATCGAGAGATTATGTGATTCATTTTTACTTGTTCTTACATACATTTGATAACTTATATTTAATTGAATGTGCGTAACCATTTGTTACATACGTATAGAATGACTTAGTGGCTTGAAAAAAGAAGTCCGTTTGGAAATGAATGAGAGTCAAGTCACTATATTGGTCCCTTATAGTTAGTCTAATGTATTTCACTTGTTATTACATCTATAATGAATGATTTAAATGGTTGAAATCACAAGTTTATATGGATACAAATGGTTGAAGTCACTATATTTGTACACGTGTAGTTAGTCCGATGAGTTGAATTTGTTGTTACATCTATAGGGAACGTTCTAAAGGATTGAAATCACATGTTTGTACGAATACAAGTGAAATTTAAGTGATTCATATAATCACGCATACTTAATTGAATGTGTTTAACTTGTTGTTATGTCTATAATAAATGATTTAGTAGATTGAAATCACAAGTTTGTGCGAAAATGAATGAGATTCGAGTGATTCATTTGGTGTCTTGTAGTTAACCTATTGTGTTTCACTTGTTATTACATCTTTGATCAATGATTTAAATGATTAAAACTTACAAGTTTGTATGGATATAAAGGAGACCTATGCATTAGTTTGATCCCTTGTAGTTAGTTCAATAAGTTGAACTAGCTCTTACATTTATGGTGATCGATGTAAGGATTGAAATCGCAAGTTCGTATCAATACGAGCGGGATTTAAGTGATTCATTTTATCACACATACATAATTGAATGTGCTTAACTTGTTGTTACGTTTATATTAAATGATTTAGTAGATTAAAATCATAGGTTTGTATGAAAATGAATGATATTGGAGTGATTCATTTGGTGTCTTGTAAGTAACCAATGTGTTTCGCTTGTTATTACATATATTTGATCACTTATATTTAATTGAGAGATTAAGTGATTCATTTTCACTTGTTATTACATATAATTGATCACTTGCATTTAATTGAATGCGCGTGACCATTTCTTACTTACGTATAGAATGACCTAGTGGCTTTGATACAGAAGTTCGTTTGGAATACATATATAATGAATGATTTAAATGATTGAAATCACATGTTCATGTGGATACAAACGCGTGTAGTTAGTCCGATGAGTTGAATTTATTGTTACAACTATAGTGCACGATCTAAATGATTGAAATCACAAGTTCGTATCAATACAAGTACGATTTAAGTGATTCAAATGATCACACATACTTAATTGAATGTGCTTAACTTGTTGTTACATCCATTTTGCTAGATTAAGTGAATTCAAATCATAAGCTTGTGTGAAAATAAATGAGATTTGAGTGATTCATTTGGTGTCTTATAATTAACCTAATGTGTTTCACTCGTTATGACATCTATGATCAACGATTTAAACGATAAAAACTCACAAGTTTATATGGATGTAAAGGAGACCTATGGATTAGTTTATTAGTTTGATCCCTTGTAGTTTGTTCATAAGTTGAACATGTTGTTACATCTCATTCATTTGTATCCATACGCACAATAAATCACTCGTCCAATACGAGTGAGAATTAAGTGATTCATTTGATCATGCATACTTAATTGAATGTGCTTAACTTGTTGTTACGTCTATATTAAATGATTTAGTATATTGAAATCATAGGTTTGTATGGAAATTAATGAGATTTAAGTGATTCATTTGGTGCCTTGTGGTAACCTAATATGTTTCACTTGTTATTACATATATTTGATCACTATATTTAATTGAAGATTAAATGATTCATTTTACTTGTTATTAATATATTTGATCAATATATTTAGTTGAGTGTACGTAGCCATTTGTTACATACGTATAGAAGGACTTAGTGGCTTGAAATAAGAAGTTCGTTTGGAAATGAATGAGAGTCAGGTCATTAAGTTGGTCCCTTACAGTTAATCTAGTGTATTTCACTTGTTATTACATCTATAATGAATGATTTAAATGATTGAAATCGCAAGTTCGTATGGATACAAATGGGATCTATGCATTACTTTGAATGCGTGTAATTAGTCCGATGAGTTGAATTTGTTGTTACATCTATAGTGAACGATTAAAGGATTGAAATCACGCGTCCGTACCAATACAAGTGAGATTTAAATGATTCATATGATCATGCATGCTTAATTGAATGTGTTTAACTTGTTGTTACATGTATATTAAATGATTTAGTAGATTGAAATCACAAGTTTGTTTGAAAATGAATGAGATTCGAGTGATTCATTTGTGTCTTATGGTTTACCTAATGTGTTTCACTAGTTGTTACATTTATAATGATTCTTAATACGGATGTCCTTAACAAGTGATTCATTTGGTGTCATATAGTTAACCTAATGTGTTTCACTTGTAATTTAATTGAATGTGCTTAACAAGTGAATTAGGTTAACAATAGGGCAACAAATGAATCACTCAAATCTCATTCATTTTCATGCAAGCCTGTGATTTCAATCTACTAAATCATTTAACATGGATATAGCAATAAGTCAAGTACATTCAATAAAGTATGCGTGATCATATGAATCACTTAAATCTGACTCGTATTGGTACGACTATAGTGCACGATCTAAAGGATTGAAATTACAAGTTCGTATCAATACAAGTGCGATTTAAGTGATTCAAATGATCACACATACTTAATTGAATGTACTTAACTTATTGTTACATCCATGTTGCTTGATTAAGTGAACTGAAATCACAAGTTTGTATGAAAATGAATGTGATTCGATGATTCATTTGGTGTCTTATAGTTAACCTAACGTGTTTCACATGTTATTACATCCATGATCAATGATTTAAATAGTTAAAACTCACAAGTTTATATGAATATAAAGGAGACCTATGCATTAGTTTGATCCTTTCTAGTTTGTACGATAAGTTGAACATGTTGTTACATCTATAGTGATTGATGCACAAGTTACATCAATACGAGTGGGATTTAAGTGATAAAATTGATCACACATATTTAATTGAACGTACTTAACTTGTTGTTACGTTTATATTAAACGATTTAGTAAATTCAAATCATAGGTTTATATGAAAATGAATGGGATTCGAGTGATTCATTTTGTGTCTTGTAGTTAACCTATTATGTTTCACTTGTTATTACATCTTTGATCAATGATTTAAATGATTAAAACTTACCAGTTTGTATGGATTTAAAGGAGACCTATGCATTAGTTTGATCCCTTGTAGTTAGTTCAATAAGTTGAACTAGTTCTTACATCTATGGTGATCGATGTAAGGAATTGAAATCACAAGTTCGTATCAGTACAGTGGGATTTAAGTGATTCATTTTATCACACATACATAATTGAATGTCCTTAACTTGTTGTTACGTTTATATTAAATGATTTAGTAGATTAAAATCATAGGTTTGTATGAAAATGAATGATATTGGAGTGATTCATTTGGTGTCTTGTAAGTAACTAATGTGTTTCACTTGTTATTACATATATTTCGTCACTTATATTTAATTGAGAGATTAAGTGATTCATTTTCACTTGTTATTACATATAATTGATCACTTGTATTTAATTGAATGCGCGTGACCATTTCTTACTTACGTATAGAATGACCTAGTGGCTTTGATACCAGAAGTTCGTTTGGAATACATATATAATGAATGATTTAAATGATTGAAATCACATGTTCATGTGGATACAAACGCGTGTAGTTAGTCCGATGAGTTGAATTTATTGTTACAACTATAGTGCATGATCTAAATGATTGAAATCACAAGTTCGTATCAATACAAGTGCGATTTAAGTGATTCAAATGATCACACATACTTAATTGAATGTGCTTAACTTGTTGTTACATCCATATTGCTAGATTAAGTGAATTCAAATCACAAGTTTGTGTGAAAATAAATGAGATTTGAGTGATTCATTTGGTGTCTTATAATTAACCTAATGTGTTTCACTCGTTATGACATCTATGATCAACGATTTAAACGATAAAAACTCACAAGTTTATATGGATGTAAAGGAGACCTATGGATTAGTTTAGTTTGATCCCTTGTAGTTTGTTCAATAAGTTGAACATGTTGTTACATCTTATTCATTTGTATCCATACGCACACTAAATCACTCGTCTCAATACGAGTGAGATTAAGTGATTCATTTGATCACGCATACTTAATTGAATGTGCTTAACTTGTTGTTACGTCTATATTAAATGATTTAGTATATTGAAATCATAGGTTTGTATGGAAATGAATGAGATTTGAGTAATTCATTTGGTGTCTTGTAGGTAACCTAATATGTTTCACTTGTTATTACATATATTTGATCACATATATTTAATTGAGAGATTAAATATTCATTTTCACTTGTTATTAATATATTTGATCAATATATTTAATTGAGTGTACGTAGCCATTTGTTACATACGTATAGAATGACTTAGTGGCTTGAAATAAGAAGTTCGTTTGGAAATGAATGAGAGTCAGGTCATTAAGTTGGTCCCTTACAGTTAATCTAGTGTATTTCACTTGTTATTACATCTATAATGAATGATTTAAATGATTGAAATCGTAAGTTCATATGGATACAAATGAGATCTATGCATTACTTTGAATGCGTGCAATTAGTCCGATGAGTTGAATTTGTTGTTACTCTATATGAACGATCTAAAGGATGAAATCACGCATTCGTACCAATACAAGTGAGATTTAAATGATTCATATGATCATGCATGCTTAATCGAATGTGTTTAACTTGTTGTTACATCTATATTAAATGCTTTAGTAGATCGAAATCACAAGTTTGTATGAAAATGAATGAGATTCGAGTGATTCATTTGGTGTCTTATGGTTTACCTAATGTGTTTCACTAGTTGTTACCTTTATATGATTCTTAATACGGATGTCCTTAACAAGTGATTCATTTGGTGTCATATAGTTAACCTAATGTGTTTCGCTTGTAATTTAATTGAATGTGCTTAACAAGTGAATTAGGTTAACAATAGGGCACCAAATGAATCACTTAAATCTCATTCATTTTCATGCAAGCCTGTGATTTCAATCTACTAAATCATTTAACATGGATATAACAATAAGTCAAGTACATTCAATAAAGTATGCGTGATCATATGAATCACTTAAATCTGACTCGTATTGGTACCACTATATTCACGATCTAAAGGATTGAAATTACAAGTTCGTTCAATACAAGTGCGATTTAAGTGATTCAAATGATCACACATACTTAATTGAATGTGCTTAACTTATTGTTACATCCATGTTGCTTGATTAAGTGAACTGAAATCACAAGTTTGTATGAAAATGAATGTAATTCGAGTGATTCATTTGGTGTCTTATAGTTAACCTAACGTGTTTCACATGTTATTACATTCATGATCAATGATTTAAATAATTAAAACTCACAAGTTTATATGGATATAAAGGAGACCTATGCATTAGTTTGATCCTTTCTAGTTTGTATGATAAGTTGAACATGTTGTTACATCTATAATGATCGATGCAACACGTTCACATCAATACGAGTGGGATTTGAGTGATTCATTTGGTGTCTTACAGGTAACTTAATGTGTTTCACTTGTTATTACATACATTTGATCACTTATGTTTAATCGAGAGATTATGTGATTCATTTTTACTTGTCCTTACATACATTTGATAACTTATATTTAATTGAATGTGCATAACCATTTGTTACATACGTATAGAATGACTTAGTGGCTTGAAAAAAGAAGTCCGTTTGGAAATGAATGAGAGTCAAGTCACTATATTGGTCCCTTATAGTTAATCTAATGTATTTCACTTGTTATTACATATATAATGAATGATTTAAATGGTTGAAATCACAAGTTTATATGGATACAAATGGTTGAAGTCACTATATTTGTACACGTGTAGTTAGTCCGATGAGTTGAATTTGTTGTTACATCTATAGGGAACGTTCTAAAGGATTGAAATCACATATTCGTACGAATACAAGTGAGATTTAAGTGATTCATATAATCATGCATACTTAATTGAATGTGTTAACTTGTTGTTACGTCTATAATAAATGATTTAGTAGATTGAAATCACAAGTTTGTGCGAAAATGAATGAGATTCGAGTGATTCATTTGGTGTCTTGTAGTTAACCTATTGTGTTTCACTTGTTATTACATCTTTGATCAATGATTTAAATGATTAAAACTTACAAGTTTGTATGGAATAAAGGAGACCTATGCATTAGTTTGATCCCTTGTAGTTAGTTCAATAAGTTGAACTAGTTCTTACATCTATGGTGATCGATGTAAGGAATTGAAATCACAAGTTCGTATCAATACGAGTGGATTTAAGTGATTCATTTTATCACACATACGTAATTGAATGTGCTAACTTGTTGTTACGTCTATATTAAATGATTTAGTAGATTAAAATCATAGGTTTGTATGAAAATGAATGATATTGGAGTGATTCATTTGTGTCTTGTAAGTAACCTAATGTGTTTCACTTGTTATTACATATATTTGATCACTTATATTTAATTGAGAGATTAAGTGATTCATTTTCACTTGTTATTACATATAATTGATCACTTGTATTTAATTGAATGTGCGTGACCATTTCTTACTTACGTATAGAATGACCTAGTGCTTTGATACCAGAAGTTCGTTTGGAATACATATATAATGAATGATTTAAATGATTGAAATCACATGTTCATGTGGATACAAACGCGTGTAGTTAGTCCGATGAGTTGAATTTATTGTTACAACTATAGTGCACGATCTAAATGATTGAAATCACAATTCGTATCAATACAAGTGCGATTTAAGTGATTCAAATGATCACACATACTTAATTGAATGTGCTTAACTTGTTGTTACATCCATATTGCAGATTAAGTGAATTAAATCACAAGTTTGTGTGAAAATAAATGAGATTTGAGTGATTCATTTGGTGTCTTATAATTAACCTAATGTTTCACTCGTTATGAATCTATGATCAACGATTTAAACGATAAAAACTCACAAGTTTATATGATGTAAAGGAGACCTATGGATTGTTTAGTTTGATCCCTTGTAGTTTGTTCAATAAGTTGAACATGTTGTTACATCTCATTCATTTGAATATCCTTATGCACACTAAATCACTGGTCTCAATACGAGTGGATTTAAGTGATTCATTTGATCACGCATACTTAATTGAATGTGCTTAACTTATTGTTACGTCTATATTAATTGAAATCACATGTTCATGTGGATACAAACGCGTGTAGTTAGTCCGATGAGTTGAATTTATTGTTACAACTATAGTGCACGATCTAAATGGTTGAAATCACAATTCGTATCAATACAAGTGCGATTTAAGTGATTCAAATGATCACACATACTTAATTGAATGTGCTTAACTTGTTGTTACATCCATATTGCAGATTAAGTGAATTAAATCACAAGTTTGTGTGAAAATAAATGAGATTTGAGTGATTATTTGGTGTCTTATAATTAACCTAATGTTTCACTCGTTATGAATCTATGATCAACGATTTAAACGATAAAAACTCACAAGTTTATATGATGTAAAGGAGACCTATGGATTAGTTTAGTTTGATCCTTGTAGTTTGTTCAATAAGTTGAACATGTTGTTACATCTCATTCATTTGTATCCATACGCACACTAAATACTCGTCTCAATACGAGTGGATTTAAGTGATTCATTTGATCACGCATACTTAATTGAATGTGCTTAACTTTTGTTACGTCTATATTAATGATTTATTTGATCATAGTTTGTATGAAATGAATGAGTTTGAGTGATTCATTTGGTGTCTTGTAGGTAACTATATGTTTCACTTGTTATTACATATATTTGATCACATATATTTAATTGAGAGATTAATGATTCATTTTCACTTGTTATTACATATATTTGATCAATATATTTAATTGAGTGTGCGTAGCCATTTGTTACATACGTATAGAATGACTTAGTGGCTTGAAATAAGAAGTTCGTTTGGAAATGAATGAGAGTCAGGTCATTAAGTTGGTCCCTTACAGTTAATCTAGTGTATTTCACTTGTTATTACATCTATAATGAATGATTTAAATGATTGAAATCGCAAGTTCATATGGATACAAATGGGATCTATGCATTACTTTGATGCGTGTAATTAGTCCGATGAGTTGAATTTGTTGTTACATCTATAGTGAACGATCTAAAGGATTGAAATCACGCTTCGTACCAATACAAGTGAGATTTAAATGATTCATATGATCATGCATGCTTAATTGAATGTGTTTAACTTGTTGTTACATCTATATTAAATGATTTAGTAGATCGAAATCACAAGTTTGTATGAAAATGAATGAGATTCGAGTGATTCATTTGGTGTCTTATGGTTTACCTAATGTGTTTCACTAGTTGTTACATTTATAATGATTCTTAATACGGATGTCCTTAACAAGTGATTCATTTGTGTCATATAGTTAACCTAATGTGTTTCACTTGTAATTTAATTGAATGTGCTTAACAAGTGAATTAGGTTAACAATAGGCACCAAATGAATCACTCAAATCTCATTCATTTTCATGCAAGCCTGTGATTTCAATCTACTAAATCATTTAACATGGATATAACAATAAGTCAAGTACATTCAATAAAGTATGCGTGATCATATGAATCACTTAAATCTGACTCGTATTGGTACGACTATAGTGCACGATCTAAAGGATTGAAATTACAAGTTCGTATCAATACAAGTGCGATTTAAGTGATTCAAATGATCACACATACTTAATTGAATGTGCTTAACTTATTGTTACATCCATGTTGCTTGATTAAGTGAACTGAAATCACAAGTTTGTATGAAAATGAATGTGATTCGAGTGATTCATTTGGTGTCTTATAGTTAACCTAACGTGTTTCACATGTTATTACATCCATGATCAATGATTTAAATAATTAAAACTCACAAGTTTATATGGATATAAAGGAGACCTATGCATTAGTTTGATCCTTTCTAGTTTGTACGATAAGTTGAACATGTTGTTACATCTATAGTGATCGATGCACAAGTTCACATCAATACGAGTGGATTTAAGTGATTCAATTGATCACGCATATTTAATTGAATGTACTTAACTTGTTGTTACGTTTATATTAAATGATTTAGTAAATTCAAATCATAGGTTTATATGAAAATGAATGGGATTCGAGTGATTCATTTGGTGTCTTACAGGTAACTTAATGTGTTTCACTTGTTATTACATACATTTGATCACTTATGTTTAATCGAGAGATTATGTGATTCATTTTTACTTGTTCTTACATACATTTGATAACTTATATTTAATTGAATGTGCGTAACCATTTGTTACATACGTATAGAATGACTTAGTGGCTTGAAAAAAGAAGTCCGTTTGGAAATGAATGAGAGTCAAGTCACTATATTGGTCCCTTATAGTTAATCTAATGTATTTCACTTGTTATTACATCTATAATGAATGATTTAAATGGTTGAAATCACAAGTTTATATGGATACAAATGGTTGAAGTCACTATATTTGTACACGTGTAGTTAGTCCGATGAGTTGAATTTGTTGTTACATCTATAGGGAACGTTCTAAAGGATTGAAATCACATGTTCGTACGAATACAAGTGAGATTTAAGTGATTCATATAATCATGCATACTTAATTGAATGTGTTTAACTTGTTGTTACGTCTATAATAAATGATTTAGTAGATTGAAATCACAAGTTTGTGCGAAAATGAATGAGATTCGAGTGATTCATTTGGTGTCTTGTAGTTAACCTATTGTGTTTCACTTGTTATTACATCTTTGATCAATGATTTAAATGATTAAAACTTACAAGTTTGTATGGATATAAAGGAGACCTATGCATTAGTTTGATCCCTTGTAGTTAGTTCAATAAGTTGAACTAGTTCTTACATCTATGGTGATCGATGTAAGGAATTGAAATCACAAGTTCGTATCAATACGAGTGGGATTTAAGTGATTCATTTTATCACACATACGTAATTGAATGTGCTTAACTTGTTGTTACGTCTATATTAAATGATTTAGTAGATTAAAATCATAGGTTTGTATGAAAATGAATGATATTGGAGTGATTCATTTGGTGTCTTGTAAGTAACCTAATGTGTTTCACTTGTTATTACATATATTTGATCACTTATATTTAATTGAGAGATTAAGTGATTCATTTTCACTTGTTATTACATATAATTGATCACTTGTATTTAATTGAATGTGCGTGACCATTTCTTACTTACGTATAGAATGACCTAGTGGCTTTGATACCAGAAGTTCGTTTGGAATACATATATAATGAATGATTTAAATGATTGAAATCACATGTTCATGTGGATACAAACGCGTGTAGTTAGTCCGATGAGTTGAATTTATTGTTACAACTATAGTGCACGATCTAAATGATTGAAATCACAAGTTCGTATCAATACAAGTGCGATTTAAGTGATTCAAATGATCACACATACTTAATTGAATGTGCTTAACTTGTTGTTACATCCATATTGCTAGATTAAGTGAATTCAAATCACAAGTTTGTGTGAAAATAAATGAGATTTGAGTGATTCATTTGGTGTCTTATAATTAACCTAATGTGTTTCACTCGTTATGACATCTATGATCAACGATTTAAACGATAAAAACTCACAAGTTTATATGGATGTAAAGGAGACCTATGGATTAGTTTAGTTTGATCCCTTGTAGTTTGTTCAATAAGTTGAACATGTTGTTACATCTCATTCATTTGTATCCATACGCACACTAAATCACTCGTCTCAATACGAGTGAGATTTAAGTGATTCATTTGATCACGCATACTTAATTGAATGTGCTTAACTTGTTGTTACGTCTATATTAAATGATTTAGTATATTGAAATCATAGGTTTGTATGGAAATGAATGAGATTTGAGTGATTCATTTGGTGTCTTGTAGGTAACCTAATATGTTTCACTTGTTATTACATATATTTGATCACATATATTTAATTGAGAGATTAAATGATTCATTTTCACTTGTTATTACATATATTTGATCAATATATTTAATTGAGTGTGCGTAGCCATTTGTTACATACGTATAGAATGACTTAGTGGCTTGAAATAAGAAGTTCGTTTGGAAATGAATGAGAGTCAGGTCATTAAGTTGGTCCCTTACAGTTAATCTAGTGTATTTCACTTGTTATTACATCTATAATGAATGATTTAAATGATTGAAATCGCAAGTTCATATGGATACAAATGGGATCTATGCATTACTTTGAATGCGTGTAATTAGTCCGATGAGTTGAATTTGTTGTTACATCTATAGTGAACGATCTAAAGGATTGAAATCACGCGTTCGTACCAATACAAGTGAGATTTAAATGATTCATATGATCATGCATGCTTAATTGAATGTGTTTAACTTGTTGTTACATCTATATTAAATGATTTAGTAGATCGAAATCACAAGTTTGTATGAAAATGAATGAGATTCGAGTGATTCATTTGGTGTCTTATGGTTTACCTAATGTGTTTCACTAGTTGTTACATTTATAATGATTCTTAATACGGATGTCCTTAACAAGTGATTCATTTGGTGTCATATAGTTAACCTAATGTGTTTCACTTGTAATTTAATTGAATGTGCTTAACAAGTGAATTAGGTTAACAATAGGGCACCAAATGAATCACTCAAATCTCATTCATTTTCATGCAAGCCTGTGATTTCAATCTACTAAATCATTTAACATGGATATAACAATAAGTCAAGTACATTCAATAAAGTATGCGTGATCATATGAATCACTTAAATCTGACTCGTATTGGTACGACTATAGTGCACGATCTAAAGGATTGAAATTACAAGTTCGTATCAATACAAGTGCGATTTAAGTGATTCAAATGATCACACATACTTAATTGAATGTGCTTAACTTATTGTTACATCCATGTTGCTTGATTAAGTGAACTGAAATCACAAGTTTGTATGAAAATGAATGTGATTCGAGTGATTCATTTGGTGTCTTATAGTTAACCTAACGTGTTTCACATGTTATTACATCCATGATCAATGATTTAAATAATTAAAACTCACAAGTTTATATGGATATAAAGGAGACCTATGCATTAGTTTGATCCTTTCTAGTTTGTACGATAAGTTGAACATGTTGTTACATCTATAGTGATCGATGCACAAGTTCACATCAATACGAGTGGGATTTAAGTGATTCAATTGATCACGCATATTTAATTGAATGTACTTAACTTGTTGTTACGTTTATATTAAATGATTTAGTAAATTCAAATCATAGGTTTATATGAAAATGAATGGGATTCGAGTGATTCATTTGGTGTCTTACAGGTAACTTAATGTGTTTCACTTGTTATTACATACATTTGATCACTTATGTTTAATCGAGAGATTATGTGATTCATTTTTACTTGTTCTTACATACATTTGATAACTTATATTTAATTGAATGTGCGTAACCATTTGTTACATACGTATAGAATGACTTAGTGGCTTGAAAAAAGAAGTCCGTTTGGAAATGAATGAGAGTCAAGTCACTATATTGGTCCCTTATAGTTAATCTAATGTATTTCACTTGTTATTACATCTATAATGAATGATTTAAATGGTTGAAATCACAAGTTTATATGGATACAAATGGTTGAAGTCACTATATTTGTACACGTGTAGTTAGTCCGATGAGTTGAATTTGTTGTTACATCTATAGGGAACGTTCTAAAGGATTGAAATCACATGTTCGTACGAATACAAGTGAGATTTAAGTGATTCATATAATCATGCATACTTAATTGAATGTGTTTAACTTGTTGTTACGTCTATAATAAATGATTTAGTAGATTGAAATCACAAGTTTGTGCGAAAATGAATGAGATTCGAGTGATTCATTTGGTGTCTTGTAGTTAACCTATTGTGTTTCACTTGTTATTACATCTTTGATCAATGATTTAAATGATTAAAACTTACAAGTTTGTATGGATATAAAGGAGACCTATGCATTAGTTTGATCCCTTGTAGTTAGTTCAATAAGTTGAACTAGTTCTTACATCTATGGTGATCGATGTAAGGAATTGAAATCACAAGTTCGTATCAATACGAGTGGGATTTAAGTGATTCATTTTATCACACATACGTAATTGAATGTGCTTAACTTGTTGTTACGTCTATATTAAATGATTTAGTAGATTAAAATCATAGGTTTGTATGAAAATGAATGATATTGGAGTGATTCATTTGGTGTCTTGTAAGTAACCTAATGTGTTTCACTTGTTATTACATATATTTGATCACTTATATTTAATTGAGAGATTAAGTGATTCATTTTCACTTGTTATTACATATAATTGATCACTTGTATTTAATTGAATGTGCGTGACCATTTCTTACTTACGTATAGAATGACCTAGTGGCTTTGATACCAGAAGTTCGTTTGGAATACATATATAATGAATGATTTAAATGATTGAAATCACATGTTCATGTGGATACAAACGCGTGTAGTTAGTCCGATGAGTTGAATTTATTGTTACAACTATAGTGCACGATCTAAATGATTGAAATCACAAGTTCGTATCAATACAAGTGCGATTTAAGTGATTCAAATGATCACACATACTTAATTGAATGTGCTTAACTTGTTGTTACATCCATATTGCTAGATTAAGTGAATTCAAATCACAAGTTTGTGTGAAAATAAATGAGATTTGAGTGATTCATTTGGTGTCTTATAATTAACCTAATGTGTTTCACTCGTTATGACATCTATGATCAACGATTTAAACGATAAAAACTCACAAGTTTATATGGATGTAAAGGAGACCTATGGATTAGTTTAGTTTGATCCTTGTAGTTTGTTCAATAAGTTGAACATGTTGTTACATCTCATTCATTTGTATCCATACGCACACTAAATCACTCGTCTCATACGAGTGAGATTTAAGTGATTCATTTGATCACGCATACTTAATTGAATGTGCTTAACTTGTTGTTACGTCTATATTAAATGATTTAGTATATTGAAATCATAGGTTTGTATGGAAATGAATGAGATTTGAGTGATTCATTTGGTGTCTTGTAGGTAACCTAATATGTTTCACTTGTTATTACATATATTTGATCACATATATTTAATTGAGAGATTAAATGATTCATTTTCACTTGTTATTACATATATTTGATCAATATATTTAATTGAGTGTGCGTAGCCATTTGTTACATACGTATAGAATGACTTAGTGGCTTGAAATAAGAAGTTCGTTTGGAAATGAATGAGAGTCAGGTCATTAAGTTGGTCCCTTACAGTTAATCTAGTGTATTTCACTTGTTATTACATCTATAATGAATGATTTAAATGATTGAAATCGCAAGTTCATATGGATACAAATGGGATCTATGCATTACTTTGAATGCGTGTAATTAGTCCGATGAGTTGAATTTGTTGTTACATCTATAGTGAACGATCTAAAGGATTGAAATCACGCGTTCGTACCAATACAAGTGAGATTTAAATGATTCATATGATCATGCATGCTTAATTGAATGTGTTTAACTTGTTGTTACATCTATATTAAATGATTTAGTAGATCGAAATCACAAGTTTGTATGAAAATGAATGAGATTCGAGTGATTCATTTGGTGTCTTATGGTTTACCTAATGTGTTTCACTAGTTGTTACATTTATAATGATTCTTAATACGGATGTCCTTAACAAGTGATTCATTTGGTGTCATATAGTTAACCTAATGTGTTTCACTTGTAATTTAATTGAATGTGCTTAACAAGTGAATTAGGTTAACAATAGGGCACCAAATGAATCACTCAAATCTCATTCATTTTCATGCAAGCCTGTGATTTCAATCTACTAAATCATTTAACATGGATATAACAATAAGTCAAGTACATTCAATAAAGTATGCGTGATCATATGAATCACTTAAATCTGACTCGTATTGGTACGACTATAGTGCACGATCTAAAGGATTGAAATTACAAGTTCGTATCAATACAAGTGCGATTTAAGTGATTCAAATGATCACACATACTTAATTGAATGTGCTTAACTTATTGTTACATCCATGTTGCTTGATTAAGTGAACTGAAATCACAAGTTTGTATGAAAATGAATGTGATTCGAGTGATTCATTTGGTGTCTTATAGTTAACCTAACGTGTTTCACATGTTATTACATCCATGATCAATGATTTAAATAATTAAAACTCACAAGTTTATATGGATATAAAGGAGACCTATGCATTAGTTTGATCCTTTCTAGTTTGTACGATAAGTTGAACATGTTGTTACATCTATAGTGATCGATGCACAAGTTCACATCAATACGAGTGGGATTTAAGTGATTCAATTGATCACGCATATTTAATTGAATGTACTTAACTTGTTGTTACGTTTATATTAAATGATTTAGTAAATTCAAATCATAGGTTTATATGAAAATGAATGGGATTCGAGTGATTCATTTGGTGTCTTACAGGTAACTTAATGTGTTTCACTTGTTATTACATACATTTGATCACTTATGTTTAATCGAGAGATTATGTGATTCATTTTTACTTGTTCTTACATACATTTGATAACTTATATTTAATTGAATGTGCGTAACCATTTGTTACATACGTATAGAATGACTTAGTGGCTTGAAAAAAGAAGTCCGTTTGGAAATGAATGAGAGTCAAGTCACTATATTGGTCCCTTATAGTTAATCTAATGTATTTCACTTGTTATTACATCTATAATGAATGATTTAAATGGTTGAAATCACAAGTTTATATGGATACAAATGGTTGAAGTCACTATATTTGTACACGTGTAGTTAGTCCGATGAGTTGAATTTGTTGTTACATCTATAGGGAACGTTCTAAAGGATTGAAATCACATGTTCGTACGAATACAAGTGAGATTTAAGTGATTCATATAATCATGCATACTTAATTGAATGTGTTTAACTTGTTGTTACGTCTATAATAAATGATTTAGTAGATTGAAATCACAAGTTTGTGCGAAAATGAATGAGATTCGAGTGATTCATTTGGTGTCTTGTAGTTAACCTATTGTGTTTCACTTGTTATTACATCTTTGATCAATGATTTAAATGATTAAAACTTACAAGTTTGTATGGATATAAAGGAGACCTATGCATTAGTTTGATCCCTTGTAGTTAGTTCAATAAGTTGAACTAGTTCTTACATCTATGGTGATCGATGTAAGGAATTGAAATCACAAGTTCGTATCAATACGAGTGGGATTTAAGTGATTCATTTTATCACACATACGTAATTGAATGTGCTTAACTTGTTGTTACGTCTATATTAAATGATTTAGTAGATTAAAATCATAGGTTTGTATGAAAATGAATGATATTGGAGTGATTCATTTGGTGTCTTGTAAGTAACCTAATGTGTTTCACTTGTTATTACATATATTTGATCACTTATATTTAATTGAGAGATTAAGTGATTCATTTTCACTTGTTATTACATATAATTGATCACTTGTATTTAATTGAATGTGCGTGACCATTTCTTACTTACGTATAGAATGACCTAGTGGCTTTGATACCAGAAGTTCGTTTGGAATACATATATAATGAATGATTTAAATGATTGAAATCACATGTTCATGTGGATACAAACGCGTGTAGTTAGTCCGATGAGTTGAATTTATTGTTACAACTATAGTGCACGATCTAAATGATTGAAATCACAAGTTCGTATCAATACAAGTGCGATTTAAGTGATTCAAATGATCACACATACTTAATTGAATGTGCTTAACTTGTTGTTACATCCATATTGCTAGATTAAGTGAATTCAAATCACAAGTTTGTGTGAAAATAAATGAGATTTGAGTGATTCATTTGGTGTCTTATAATTAACCTAATGTGTTTCACTCGTTATGACATCTATGATCAACGATTTAAACGATAAAAACTCACAAGTTTATATGGATGTAAAGGAGACCTATGGATTAGTTTAGTTTGATCCCTTGTAGTTTGTTCAATAAGTTGAACATGTTGTTACATCTCATTCATTTGTATCCATACGCACACTAAATCACTCGTCTCATACGAGTGAGATTTAAGTGATTCATTTGATCACGCATACTTAATTGAATGTGCTTAACTTGTTGTTACGTCTATATTAAATGATTTAGTATATTGAAATCATAGGTTTGTATGGAAATGAATGAGATTTGAGTGATTCATTTGGTGTCTTGTAGGTAACCTAATATGTTTCACTTGTTATTACATATATTTGATCACATATATTTAATTGAGAGATTAAATGATTCATTTTCACTTGTTATTACATATATTTGATCAATATATTTAATTGAGTGTGCGTAGCCATTTGTTACATACGTATAGAATGACTTAGTGGCTTGAAATAAGAAGTTCGTTTGGAAATGAATGAGAGTCAGGTCATTAAGTTGGTCCCTTACAGTTAATCTAGTGTATTTCACTTGTTATTACATCTATAATGAATGATTTAAATGATTGAAATCGCAAGTTCATATGGATACAAATGGGATCTATGCATTACTTTGAATGCGTGTAATTAGTCCGATGAGTTGAATTTGTTGTTACATCTATAGTGAACGATCTAAAGGATTGAAATCACGCGTTCGTACCAATACAAGTGAGATTTAAATGATTCATATGATCATGCATGCTTAATTGAATGTGTTTAACTTGTTGTTACATCTATATTAAATGATTTAGTAGATCGAAATCACAAGTTTGTATGAAAATGAATGAGATTCGAGTGATTCATTTGGTGTCTTATGGTTTACCTAATGTGTTTCACTAGTTGTTACATTTATAATGATTCTTAATACGGATGTCCTTAACAAGTGATTCATTTGGTGTCATATAGTTAACCTAATGTGTTTCACTTGTAATTTAATTGAATGTGCTTAACAAGTGAATTAGGTTAACAATAGGGCACCAAATGAATCACTCAAATCTCATTCATTTTCATGCAAGCCTGTGATTTCAATCTACTAAATCATTTAACATGGATATAACAATAAGTCAAGTACATTCAATAAAGTATGCGTGATCATATGAATCACTTAAATCTGACTCGTATTGGTACGACTATAGTGCACGATCTAAAGGATTGAAATTACAAGTTCGTATCAATACAAGTGCGATTTAAGTGATTCAAATGATCACACATACTTAATTGAATGTGCTTAACTTATTGTTACATCCATGTTGCTTGATTAAGTGAACTGAAATCACAAGTTTGTATGAAAATGAATGTGATTCGAGTGATTCATTTGGTGTCTTATAGTTAACCTAACGTGTTTCACATGTTATTACATCCATGATCAATGATTTAAATAATTAAAACTCACAAGTTTATATGGATATAAAGGAGACCTATGCATTAGTTTGATCCTTTCTAGTTTGTACGATAAGTTGAACATGTTGTTACATCTATAGTGATCGATGCACAAGTTCACATCAATACGAGTGGGATTTAAGTGATTCAATTGATCACGCATATTTAATTGAATGTACTTAACTTGTTGTTACGTTTATATTAAATGATTTAGTAAATTCAAATCATAGGTTTATATGAAAATGAATGGGATTCGAGTGATTCATTTGGTGTCTTACAGGTAACTTAATGTGTTTCACTTGTTATTACATACATTTGATCACTTATGTTTAATCGAGAGATTATGTGATTCATTTTTACTTGTTCTTACATACATTTGATAACTTATATTTAATTGAATGTGCGTAACCATTTGTTACATACGTATAGAATGACTTAGTGGCTTGAAAAAAGAAGTCCGTTTGGAAATGAATGAGAGTCAAGTCACTATATTGGTCCCTTATAGTTAATCTAATGTATTTCACTTGTTATTACATCTATAATGAATGATTTAAATGGTTGAAATCACAAGTTTATATGGATACAAATGGTTGAAGTCACTATATTTGTACACGTGTAGTTAGTCCGATGAGTTGAATTTGTTGTTACATCTATAGGGAACGTTCTAAAGGATTGAAATCACATGTTCGTACGAATACAAGTGAGATTTAAGTGATTCATATAATCATGCATACTTAATTGAATGTGTTTAACTTGTTGTTACGTCTATAATAAATGATTTAGTAGATTGAAATCACAAGTTTGTGCGAAAATGAATGAGATTCGAGTGATTCATTTGGTGTCTTGTAGTTAACCTATTGTGTTTCACTTGTTATTACATCTTTGATCAATGATTTAAATGATTAAAACTTACAAGTTTGTATGGATATAAAGGAGACCTATGCATTAGTTTGATCCCTTGTAGTTAGTTCAATAAGTTGAACTAGTTCTTACATCTATGGTGATCGATGTAAGGAATTGAAATCACAAGTTCGTATCAATACGAGTGGGATTTAAGTGATTCATTTTATCACACATACGTAATTGAATGTGCTTAACTTGTTGTTACGTCTATATTAAATGATTTAGTAGATTAAAATCATAGGTTTGTATGAAAATGAATGATATTGGAGTGATTCATTTGGTGTCTTGTAAGTAACCTAATGTGTTTCACTTGTTATTACATATATTTGATCACTTATATTTAATTGAGAGATTAAGTGATTCATTTTCACTTGTTATTACATATAATTGATCACTTGTATTTAATTGAATGTGCGTGACCATTTCTTACTTACGTATAGAATGACCTAGTGGCTTTGATACCAGAAGTTCGTTTGGAATACATATATAATGAATGATTTAAATGATTGAAATCACATGTTCATGTGGATACAAACGCGTGTAGTTAGTCCGATGAGTTGAATTTATTGTTACAACTATAGTGCACGATCTAAATGATTGAAATCACAAGTTCGTATCAATACAAGTGCGATTTAAGTGATTCAAATGATCACACATACTTAATTGAATGTGCTTAACTTGTTGTTACATCCATATTGCTAGATTAAGTGAATTCAAATCACAAGTTTGTGTGAAAATAAATGAGATTTGAGTGATTCATTTGGTGTCTTATAATTAACCTAATGTGTTTCACTCGTTATGACATCTATGATCAACGATTTAAACGATAAAAACTCACAAGTTTATATGGATGTAAAGGAGACCTATGGATTAGTTTAGTTTGATCCCTTGTAGTTTGTTCAATAAGTTGAACATGTTGTTACATCTCATTCATTTGTATCCATACGCACACTAAATCACTCGTCTCAATACGAGTGAGATTTAAGTGATTCATTTGATCACGCATACTTAATTGAATGTGCTTAACTTGTTGTTACGTCTATATTAAATGATTTAGTATATTGAAATCATAGGTTTGTATGGAAATGAATGAGATTTGAGTGATTCATTTGGTGTCTTGTAGGTAACCTAATATGTTTCACTTGTTATTACATATATTTGATCACATATATTTAATTGAGAGATTAAATGATTCATTTTCACTTGTTATTACATATATTTGATCAATATATTTAATTGAGTGTGCGTAGCCATTTGTTACATACGTATAGAATGACTTAGTGGCTTGAAATAAGAAGTTCGTTTGGAAATGAATGAGAGTCAGGTCATTAAGTTGGTCCCTTACAGTTAATCTAGTGTATTTCACTTGTTATTACATCTATAATGAATGATTTAAATGATTGAAATCGCAAGTTCATATGGATACAAATGGGATCTATGCATTACTTTGAATGCGTGTAATTAGTCCGATGAGTTGAATTTGTTGTTACATCTATAGTGAACGATCTAAAGGATTGAAATCACGCGTTCGTACCAATACAAGTGAGATTTAAATGATTCATATGATCATGCATGCTTAATTGAATGTGTTTAACTTGTTGTTACATCTATATTAAATGATTTAGTAGATCGAAATCACAAGTTTGTATGAAAATGAATGAGATTCGAGTGATTCATTTGGTGTCTTATGGTTTACCTAATGTGTTTCACTAGTTGTTACATTTATAATGATTCTTAATACGGATGTCCTTAACAAGTGATTCATTTGGTGTCATATAGTTAACCTAATGTGTTTCACTTGTAATTTAATTGAATGTGCTTAACAAGTGAATTAGGTTAACAATAGGGCACCAAATGAATCACTCAAATCTCATTCATTTTCATGCAAGCCTGTGATTTCAATCTACTAAATCATTTAACATGGATATAACAATAAGTCAAGTACATTCAATAAAGTATGCGTGATCATATGAATCACTTAAATCTGACTCGTATTGGTACGACTATAGTGCACGATCTAAAGGATTGAAATTACAAGTTCGTATCAATACAAGTGCGATTTAAGTGATTCAAATGATCACACATACTTAATTGAATGTGCTTAACTTATTGTTACATCCATGTTGCTTGATTAAGTGAACTGAAATCACAAGTTTGTATGAAAATGAATGTGATTCGAGTGATTCATTTGGTGTCTTATAGTTAACCTAACGTGTTTCACATGTTATTACATCCATGATCAATGATTTAAATAATTAAAACTCACAAGTTTATATGGATATAAAGGAGACCTATGCATTAGTTTGATCCTTTCTAGTTTGTACGATAAGTTGAACATGTTGTTACATCTATAGTGATCGATGCACAAGTTCACATCAATACGAGTGGGATTTAAGTGATTCAATTGATCACGCATATTTAATTGAATGTACTTAACTTGTTGTTACGTTTATATTAAATGATTTAGTAAATTCAAATCATAGGTTTATATGAAAATGAATGGGATTCGAGTGATTCATTTGGTGTCTTACAGGTAACTTAATGTGTTTCACTTGTTATTACATACATTTGATCACTTATGTTTAATCGAGAGATTATGTGATTCATTTTTACTTGTTCTTACATACATTTGATAACTTATATTTAATTGAATGTGCGTAACCATTTGTTACATACGTATAGAATGACTTAGTGGCTTGAAAAAAGAAGTCCGTTTGGAAATGAATGAGAGTCAAGTCACTATATTGGTCCCTTATAGTTAATCTAATGTATTTCACTTGTTATTACATCTATAATGAATGATTTAAATGGTTGAAATCACAAGTTTATATGGATACAAATGGTTGAAGTCACTATATTTGTACACGTGTAGTTAGTCCGATGAGTTGAATTTGTTGTTACATCTATAGGGAACGTTCTAAAGGATTGAAATCACATGTTCGTACGAATACAAGTGAGATTTAAGTGATTCATATAATCATGCATACTTAATTGAATGTGTTTAACTTGTTGTTACGTCTATAATAAATGATTTAGTAGATTGAAATCACAAGTTTGTGCGAAAATGAATGAGATTCGAGTGATTCATTTGGTGTCTTGTAGTTAACCTATTGTGTTTCACTTGTTATTACATCTTTGATCAATGATTTAAATGATTAAAACTTACAAGTTTGTATGGATATAAAGGAGACCTATGCATTAGTTTGATCCCTTGTAGTTAGTTCAATAAGTTGAACTAGTTCTTACATCTATGGTGATCGATGTAAGGAATTGAAATCACAAGTTCGTATCAATACGAGTGGGATTTAAGTGATTCATTTTATCACACATACGTAATTGAATGTGCTTAACTTGTTGTTACGTCTATATTAAATGATTTAGTAGATTAAAATCATAGGTTTGTATGAAAATGAATGATATTGGAGTGATTCATTTGGTGTCTTGTAAGTAACCTAATGTGTTTCACTTGTTATTACATATATTTGATCACTTATATTTAATTGAGAGATTAAGTGATTCATTTTCACTTGTTATTACATATAATTGATCACTTGTATTTAATTGAATGTGCGTGACCATTTCTTACTTACGTATAGAATGACCTAGTGGCTTTGATACCAGAAGTTCGTTTGGAATACATATATAATGAATGATTTAAATGATTGAAATCACATGTTCATGTGGATACAAACGCGTGTAGTTAGTCCGATGAGTTGAATTTATTGTTACAACTATAGTGCACGATCTAAATGATTGAAATCACAAGTTCGTATCAATACAAGTGCGATTTAAGTGATTCAAATGATCACACATACTTAATTGAATGTGCTTAACTTGTTGTTACATCCATATTGCTAGATTAAGTGAATTCAAATCACAAGTTTGTGTGAAAATAAATGAGATTTGAGTGATTCATTTGGTGTCTTATAATTAACCTAATGTGTTTCACTCGTTATGACATCTATGATCAACGATTTAAACGATAAAAACTCACAAGTTTATATGGATGTAAAGGAGACCTATGGATTAGTTTAGTTTGATCCCTTGTAGTTTGTTCAATAAGTTGAACATGTTGTTACATCTCATTCATTTGTATCCATACGCACACTAAATCACTCGTCTCAATACGAGTGAGATTTAAGTGATTCATTTGATCACGCATACTTAATTGAATGTGCTTAACTTGTTGTTACGTCTATATTAAATGATTTAGTATATTGAAATCATAGGTTTGTATGGAAATGAATGAGATTTGAGTGATTCATTTGGTGTCTTGTAGGTAACCTAATATGTTTCACTTGTTATTACATATATTTGATCACATATATTTAATTGAGAGATTAAATGATTCATTTTCACTTGTTATTACATATATTTGATCAATATATTTAATTGAGTGTGCGTAGCCATTTGTTACATACGTATAGAATGACTTAGTGGCTTGAAATAAGAAGTTCGTTTGGAAATGAATGAGAGTCAGGTCATTAAGTTGGTCCCTTACAGTTAATCTAGTGTATTTCACTTGTTATTACATCTATAATGAATGATTTAAATGATTGAAATCGCAAGTTCATATGGATACAAATGGGATCTATGCATTACTTTGAATGCGTGTAATTAGTCCGATGAGTTGAATTTGTTGTTACATCTATAGTGAACGATCTAAAGGATTGAAATCACGCGTTCGTACCAATACAAGTGAGATTTAAATGATTCATATGATCATGCATGCTTAATTGAATGTGTTTAACTTGTTGTTACATCTATATTAAATGATTTAGTAGATCGAAATCACAAGTTTGTATGAAAATGAATGAGATTCGAGTGATTCATTTGGTGTCTTATGGTTTACCTAATGTGTTTCACTAGTTGTTACATTTATAATGATTCTTAATACGGATGTCCTTAACAAGTGATTCATTTGGTGTCATATAGTTAACCTAATGTGTTTCACTTGTAATTTAATTGAATGTGCTTAACAAGTGAATTAGGTTAACAATAGGGCACCAAATGAATCACTCAAATCTCATTCATTTTCATGCAAGCCTGTGATTTCAATCTACTAAATCATTTAACATGGATATAACAATAAGTCAAGTACATTCAATAAAGTATGCGTGATCATATGAATCACTTAAATCTGACTCGTATTGGTACGACTATAGTGCACGATCTAAAGGATTGAAATTACAAGTTCGTATCAATACAAGTGCGATTTAAGTGATTCAAATGATCACACATACTTAATTGAATGTGCTTAACTTATTGTTACATCCATGTTGCTTGATTAAGTGAACTGAAATCACAAGTTTGTATGAAAATGAATGTGATTCGAGTGATTCATTTGGTGTCTTATAGTTAACCTAACGTGTTTCACATGTTATTACATCCATGATCAATGATTTAAATAATTAAAACTCACAAGTTTATATGGATATAAAGGAGACCTATGCATTAGTTTGATCCTTTCTAGTTTGTACGATAAGTTGAACATGTTGTTACATCTATAGTGATCGATGCACAAGTTCACATCAATACGAGTGGGATTTAAGTGATTCAATTGATCACGCATATTTAATTGAATGTACTTAACTTGTTGTTACGTTTATATTAAATGATTTAGTAAATTCAAATCATAGGTTTATATGAAAATGAATGGGATTCGAGTGATTCATTTGGTGTCTTACAGGTAACTTAATGTGTTTCACTTGTTATTACATACATTTGATCACTTATGTTTAATCGAGAGATTATGTGATTCATTTTTACTTGTTCTTACATACATTTGATAACTTATATTTAATTGAATGTGCGTAACCATTTGTTACATACGTATAGAATGACTTAGTGGCTTGAAAAAAGAAGTCCGTTTGGAAATGAATGAGAGTCAAGTCACTATATTGGTCCCTTATAGTTAATCTAATGTATTTCACTTGTTATTACATCTATAATGAATGATTTAAATGGTTGAAATCACAAGTTTATATGGATACAAATGGTTGAAGTCACTATATTTGTACACGTGTAGTTAGTCCGATGAGTTGAATTTGTTGTTACATCTATAGGGAACGTTCTAAAGGATTGAAATCACATGTTCGTACGAATACAAGTGAGATTTAAGTGATTCATATAATCATGCATACTTAATTGAATGTGTTTAACTTGTTGTTACGTCTATAATAAATGATTTAGTAGATTGAAATCACAAGTTTGTGCGAAAATGAATGAGATTCGAGTGATTCATTTGGTGTCTTGTAGTTAACCTATTGTGTTTCACTTGTTATTACATCTTTGATCAATGATTTAAATGATTAAAACTTACAAGTTTGTATGGATATAAAGGAGACCTATGCATTAGTTTGATCCCTTGTAGTTAGTTCAATAAGTTGAACTAGTTCTTACATCTATGGTGATCGATGTAAGGAATTGAAATCACAAGTTCGTATCAATACGAGTGGGATTTAAGTGATTCATTTTATCACACATACGTAATTGAATGTGCTTAACTTGTTGTTACGTCTATATTAAATGATTTAGTAGATTAAAATCATAGGTTTGTATGAAAATGAATGATATTGGAGTGATTCATTTGGTGTCTTGTAAGTAACCTAATGTGTTTCACTTGTTATTACATATATTTGATCACTTATATTTAATTGAGAGATTAAGTGATTCATTTTCACTTGTTATTACATATAATTGATCACTTGTATTTAATTGAATGTGCGTGACCATTTCTTACTTACGTATAGAATGACCTAGTGGCTTTGATACCAGAAGTTCGTTTGGAATACATATATAATGAATGATTTAAATGATTGAAATCACATGTTCATGTGGATACAAACGCGTGTAGTTAGTCCGATGAGTTGAATTTATTGTTACAACTATAGTGCACGATCTAAATGATTGAAATCACAAGTTCGTATCAATACAAGTGCGATTTAAGTGATTCAAATGATCACACATACTTAATTGAATGTGCTTAACTTGTTGTTACATCCATATTGCTAGATTAAGTGAATTCAAATCACAAGTTTGTGTGAAAATAAATGAGATTTGAGTGATTCATTTGGTGTCTTATAATTAACCTAATGTGTTTCACTCGTTATGACATCTATGATCAACGATTTAAACGATAAAAACTCACAAGTTTATATGGATGTAAAGGAGACCTATGGATTAGTTTAGTTTGATCCCTTGTAGTTTGTTCAATAAGTTGAACATGTTGTTACATCTCATTCATTTGTATCCATACGCACACTAAATCACTCGTCTCATACGAGTGAGATTTAAGTGATTCATTTGATCACGCATACTTAATTGAATGTGCTTAACTTGTTGTTACGTCTATATTAAATGATTTAGTATATTGAAATCATAGGTTTGTATGGAAATGAATGAGATTTGAGTGATTCATTTGGTGTCTTGTAGGTAACCTAATATGTTTCACTTGTTATTACATATATTTGATCACATATATTTAATTGAGAGATTAAATGATTCATTTTCACTTGTTATTACATATATTTGATCAATATATTTAATTGAGTGTGCGTAGCCATTTGTTACATACGTATAGAATGACTTAGTGGCTTGAAATAAGAAGTTCGTTTGGAAATGAATGAGAGTCAGGTCATTAAGTTGGTCCCTTACAGTTAATCTAGTGTATTTCACTTGTTATTACATCTATAATGAATGATTTAAATGATTGAAATCGCAAGTTCATATGGATACAAATGGGATCTATGCATTACTTTGAATGCGTGTAATTAGTCCGATGAGTTGAATTTGTTGTTACATCTATAGTGAACGATCTAAAGGATTGAAATCACGCGTTCGTACCAATACAAGTGAGATTTAAATGATTCATATGATCATGCATGCTTAATTGAATGTGTTTAACTTGTTGTTACATCTATATTAAATGATTTAGTAGATCGAAATCACAAGTTTGTATGAAAATGAATGAGATTCGAGTGATTCATTTGGTGTCTTATGGTTTACCTAATGTGTTTCACTAGTTGTTACATTTATAATGATTCTTAATACGGATGTCCTTAACAAGTGATTCATTTGGTGTCATATAGTTAACCTAATGTGTTTCACTTGTAATTTAATTGAATGTGCTTAACAAGTGAATTAGGTTAACAATAGGGCACCAAATGAATCACTCAAATCTCATTCATTTTCATGCAAGCCTGTGATTTCAATCTACTAAATCATTTAACATGGATATAACAATAAGTCAAGTACATTCAATAAAGTATGCGTGATCATATGAATCACTTAAATCTGACTCGTATTGGTACGACTATAGTGCACGATCTAAAGGATTGAAATTACAAGTTCGTATCAATACAAGTGCGATTTAAGTGATTCAAATGATCACACATACTTAATTGAATGTGCTTAACTTATTGTTACATCCATGTTGCTTGATTAAGTGAACTGAAATCACAAGTTTGTATGAAAATGAATGTGATTCGAGTGATTCATTTGGTGTCTTATAGTTAACCTAACGTGTTTCACATGTTATTACATCCATGATCAATGATTTAAATAATTAAAACTCACAAGTTTATATGGATATAAAGGAGACCTATGCATTAGTTTGATCCTTTCTAGTTTGTACGATAAGTTGAACATGTTGTTACATCTATAGTGATCGATGCACAAGTTCACATCAATACGAGTGGGATTTAAGTGATTCAATTGATCACGCATATTTAATTGAATGTACTTAACTTGTTGTTACGTTTATATTAAATGATTTAGTAAATTCAAATCATAGGTTTATATGAAAATGAATGGGATTCGAGTGATTCATTTGGTGTCTTACAGGTAACTTAATGTGTTTCACTTGTTATTACATACATTTGATCACTTATGTTTAATCGAGAGATTATGTGATTCATTTTTACTTGTTCTTACATACATTTGATAACTTATATTTAATTGAATGTGCGTAACCATTTGTTACATACGTATAGAATGACTTAGTGGCTTGAAAAAAGAAGTCCGTTTGGAAATGAATGAGAGTCAAGTCACTATATTGGTCCCTTATAGTTAATCTAATGTATTTCACTTGTTATTACATCTATAATGAATGATTTAAATGGTTGAAATCACAAGTTTATATGGATACAAATGGTTGAAGTCACTATATTTGTACACGTGTAGTTAGTCCGATGAGTTGAATTTGTTGTTACATCTATAGGGAACGTTCTAAAGGATTGAAATCACATGTTCGTACGAATACAAGTGAGATTTAAGTGATTCATATAATCATGCATACTTAATTGAATGTGTTTAACTTGTTGTTACGTCTATAATAAATGATTTAGTAGATTGAAATCACAAGTTTGTGCGAAAATGAATGAGATTCGAGTGATTCATTTGGTGTCTTGTAGTTAACCTATTGTGTTTCACTTGTTATTACATCTTTGATCAATGATTTAAATGATTAAAACTTACAAGTTTGTATGGATATAAAGGAGACCTATGCATTAGTTTGATCCCTTGTAGTTAGTTCAATAAGTTGAACTAGTTCTTACATCTATGGTGATCGATGTAAGGAATTGAAATCACAAGTTCGTATCAATACGAGTGGGATTTAAGTGATTCATTTTATCACACATACGTAATTGAATGTGCTTAACTTGTTGTTACGTCTATATTAAATGATTTAGTAGATTAAAATCATAGGTTTGTATGAAAATGAATGATATTGGAGTGATTCATTTGGTGTCTTGTAAGTAACCTAATGTGTTTCACTTGTTATTACATATATTTGATCACTTATATTTAATTGAGAGATTAAGTGATTCATTTTCACTTGTTATTACATATAATTGATCACTTGTATTTAATTGAATGTGCGTGACCATTTCTTACTTACGTATAGAATGACCTAGTGGCTTTGATACCAGAAGTTCGTTTGGAATACATATATAATGAATGATTTAAATGATTGAAATCACATGTTCATGTGGATACAAACGCGTGTAGTTAGTCCGATGAGTTGAATTTATTGTTACAACTATAGTGCACGATCTAAATGATTGAAATCACAAGTTCGTATCAATACAAGTGCGATTTAAGTGATTCAAATGATCACACATACTTAATTGAATGTGCTTAACTTGTTGTTACATCCATATTGCTAGATTAAGTGAATTCAAATCACAAGTTTGTGTGAAAATAAATGAGATTTGAGTGATTCATTTGGTGTCTTATAATTAACCTAATGTGTTTCACTCGTTATGACATCTATGATCAACGATTTAAACGATAAAAACTCACAAGTTTATATGGATGTAAAGGAGACCTATGGATTAGTTTAGTTTGATCCCTTGTAGTTTGTTCAATAAGTTGAACATGTTGTTACATCTCATTCATTTGTATCCATACGCACACTAAATCACTCGTCTCAATACGAGTGAGATTTAAGTGATTCATTTGATCACGCATACTTAATTGAATGTGCTTAACTTGTTGTTACGTCTATATTAAATGATTTAGTATATTGAAATCATAGGTTTGTATGGAAATGAATGAGATTTGAGTGATTCATTTGGTGTCTTGTAGGTAACCTAATATGTTTCACTTGTTATTACATATATTTGATCACATATATTTAATTGAGAGATTAAATGATTCATTTTCACTTGTTATTACATATATTTGATCAATATATTTAATTGAGTGTGCGTAGCCATTTGTTACATACGTATAGAATGACTTAGTGGCTTGAAATAAGAAGTTCGTTTGGAAATGAATGAGAGTCAGGTCATTAAGTTGGTCCCTTACAGTTAATCTAGTGTATTTCACTTGTTATTACATCTATAATGAATGATTTAAATGATTGAAATCGCAAGTTCATATGGATACAAATGGGATCTATGCATTACTTTGAATGCGTGTAATTAGTCCGATGAGTTGAATTTGTTGTTACATCTATAGTGAACGATCTAAAGGATTGAAATCACGCGTTCGTACCAATACAAGTGAGATTTAAATGATTCATATGATCATGCATGCTTAATTGAATGTGTTTAACTTGTTGTTACATCTATATTAAATGATTTAGTAGATCGAAATCACAAGTTTGTATGAAAATGAATGAGATTCGAGTGATTCATTTGGTGTCTTATGGTTTACCTAATGTGTTTCACTAGTTGTTACATTTATAATGATTCTTAATACGGATGTCCTTAACAAGTGATTCATTTGGTGTCATATAGTTAACCTAATGTGTTTCACTTGTAATTTAATTGAATGTGCTTAACAAGTGAATTAGGTTAACAATAGGGCACCAAATGAATCACTCAAATCTCATTCATTTTCATGCAAGCCTGTGATTTCAATCTACTAAATCATTTAACATGGATATAACAATAAGTCAAGTACATTCAATAAAGTATGCGTGATCATATGAATCACTTAAATCTGACTCGTATTGGTACGACTATAGTGCACGATCTAAAGGATTGAAATTACAAGTTCGTATCAATACAAGTGCGATTTAAGTGATTCAAATGATCACACATACTTAATTGAATGTGCTTAACTTATTGTTACATCCATGTTGCTTGATTAAGTGAACTGAAATCACAAGTTTGTATGAAAATGAATGTGATTCGAGTGATTCATTTGGTGTCTTATAGTTAACCTAACGTGTTTCACATGTTATTACATCCATGATCAATGATTTAAATAATTAAAACTCACAAGTTTATATGGATATAAAGGAGACCTATGCATTAGTTTGATCCTTTCTAGTTTGTACGATAAGTTGAACATGTTGTTACATCTATAGTGATCGATGCACAAGTTCACATCAATACGAGTGGGATTTAAGTGATTCAATTGATCACGCATATTTAATTGAATGTACTTAACTTGTTGTTACGTTTATATTAAATGATTTAGTAAATTCAAATCATAGGTTTATATGAAAATGAATGGGATTCGAGTGATTCATTTGGTGTCTTACAGGTAACTTAATGTGTTTCACTTGTTATTACATACATTTGATCACTTATGTTTAATCGAGAGATTATGTGATTCATTTTTACTTGTTCTTACATACATTTGATAACTTATATTTAATTGAATGTGCGTAACCATTTGTTACATACGTATAGAATGACTTAGTGGCTTGAAAAAAGAAGTCCGTTTGGAAATGAATGAGAGTCAAGTCACTATATTGGTCCCTTATAGTTAATCTAATGTATTTCACTTGTTATTACATCTATAATGAATGATTTAAATGGTTGAAATCACAAGTTTATATGGATACAAATGGTTGAAGTCACTATATTTGTACACGTGTAGTTAGTCCGATGAGTTGAATTTGTTGTTACATCTATAGGGAACGTTCTAAAGGATTGAAATCACATGTTCGTACGAATACAAGTGAGATTTAAGTGATTCATATAATCATGCATACTTAATTGAATGTGTTTAACTTGTTGTTACGTCTATAATAAATGATTTAGTAGATTGAAATCACAAGTTTGTGCGAAAATGAATGAGATTCGAGTGATTCATTTGGTGTCTTGTAGTTAACCTATTGTGTTTCACTTGTTATTACATCTTTGATCAATGATTTAAATGATTAAAACTTACAAGTTTGTATGGATATAAAGGAGACCTATGCATTAGTTTGATCCCTTGTAGTTAGTTCAATAAGTTGAACTAGTTCTTACATCTATGGTGATCGATGTAAGGAATTGAAATCACAAGTTCGTATCAATACGAGTGGGATTTAAGTGATTCATTTTATCACACATACGTAATTGAATGTGCTTAACTTGTTGTTACGTCTATATTAAATGATTTAGTAGATTAAAATCATAGGTTTGTATGAAAATGAATGATATTGGAGTGATTCATTTGGTGTCTTGTAAGTAACCTAATGTGTTTCACTTGTTATTACATATATTTGATCACTTATATTTAATTGAGAGATTAAGTGATTCATTTTCACTTGTTATTACATATAATTGATCACTTGTATTTAATTGAATGTGCGTGACCATTTCTTACTTACGTATAGAATGACCTAGTGGCTTTGATACCAGAAGTTCGTTTGGAATACATATATAATGAATGATTTAAATGATTGAAATCACATGTTCATGTGGATACAAACGCGTGTAGTTAGTCCGATGAGTTGAATTTATTGTTACAACTATAGTGCACGATCTAAATGATTGAAATCACAAGTTCGTATCAATACAAGTGCGATTTAAGTGATTCAAATGATCACACATACTTAATTGAATGTGCTTAACTTGTTGTTACATCCATATTGCTAGATTAAGTGAATTCAAATCACAAGTTTGTGTGAAAATAAATGAGATTTGAGTGATTCATTTGGTGTCTTATAATTAACCTAATGTGTTTCACTCGTTATGACATCTATGATCAACGATTTAAACGATAAAAACTCACAAGTTTATATGGATGTAAAGGAGACCTATGGATTAGTTTAGTTTGATCCCTTGTAGTTTGTTCAATAAGTTGAACATGTTGTTACATCTCATTCATTTGTATCCATACGCACACTAAATCACTCGTCTCAATACGAGTGAGATTTAAGTGATTCATTTGATCACGCATACTTAATTGAATGTGCTTAACTTGTTGTTACGTCTATATTAAATGATTTAGTATATTGAAATCATAGGTTTGTATGGAAATGAATGAGATTTGAGTGATTCATTTGGTGTCTTGTAGGTAACCTAATATGTTTCACTTGTTATTACATATATTTGATCACATATATTTAATTGAGAGATTAAATGATTCATTTTCACTTGTTATTACATATATTTGATCAATATATTTAATTGAGTGTGCGTAGCCATTTGTTACATACGTATAGAATGACTTAGTGGCTTGAAATAAGAAGTTCGTTTGGAAATGAATGAGAGTCAGGTCATTAAGTTGGTCCCTTACAGTTAATCTAGTGTATTTCACTTGTTATTACATCTATAATGAATGATTTAAATGATTGAAATCGCAAGTTCATATGGATACAAATGGGATCTATGCATTACTTTGAATGCGTGTAATTAGTCCGATGAGTTGAATTTGTTGTTACATCTATAGTGAACGATCTAAAGGATTGAAATCACGCGTTCGTACCAATACAAGTGAGATTTAAATGATTCATATGATCATGCATGCTTAATTGAATGTGTTTAACTTGTTGTTACATCTATATTAAATGATTTAGTAGATCGAAATCACAAGTTTGTATGAAAATGAATGAGATTCGAGTGATTCATTTGGTGTCTTATGTTACCTAATGTGTTTCACTGTTGTTACATTTATAATGATTCTTAATACGGATGTCTTAACAGTGATTCATTTGTGTCATTAGTTAACCTAATTGTTCACTTGTAATTTAATTGAATGTGCTTAACAAGTGAATTAGGTTAACAATAGGCACCAATGAATCACTAAATCTCATTCATTTTCATGCAAGCTGTGATTTCAATCTACTAAATCATTTAAATGATATAACAATAAGTCAAGTACATTCAATAAATATGCGTGATCATATGAATCACTTAAATCTGACTCGTATTGGTACGACTATAGTGCACGATCTAAAGATTGAAATACAAGTTCGTATCAATACAAGTGCGATTTAAGTGATTCAAATGATCACACATACTTAATTGAATGTGCTTAACTTTTGTTACATCCATATTGCTAGATTAAGTGAATTCAAATCACAAGTTTGTGTGAAAATAAATGAGATTTGAGTGATTCATTTGGTGTCTTATAATTAACCTAATGTGTTTCACTCGTTATGACATCTATGATCAACGATTTAAACGATAAAAACTCACAAGTTTATATGGATGTAAAGGAGACCTATGGATTAGTTTTTGATCCCTTGTAGTTTGTTCAATAAGTTGAACATGTTGTTACATCTATTCATTGTATCCATACGCACATAATCATCGTCTCAATACGAGTGAGATTTAAGTGATTCATTGATCACGCATACTTAATTGAATGTGCTTAACTTGTTGTTACGTCTATATTAAATGATTTAGTATATTGAAATCATAGGTTTGTATGGAAATGAATGAGATTTGAGTGATTCATTTGGTGTCTTGTAGGTAACCTAATATGTTTCACTTGTTATTACATATATTTGATCACATATATTTAATTGAGAGATTAAATGATTCATTTTCACTTGTTATTACATATATTTGATCAATATATTTAATTGAGTGTGCGTAGCCATTTGTTACATACGTATAGAATGACTTAGTGGCTTGAAATAAGAAGTTCGTTTGGAAATGAATGAGAGTCAGGTCATTAAGTTGGTCCCTTACAGTTAATCTAGTGTATTTCACTTGTTATTACATCTATAATGAATGATTTAAATGATTGAAATCGCAAGTTCATATGGATACAAATGGATCTATGCATTACTTTGAATGCGTGTAATTAGTCCGATGAGTTGAATTTGTTGTTACATCTATAGTGAACGATCTAAAGGATTGAAATCACGCGTTCGTACCAATACAAGTGAGATTTAAATGATTCATATGATCATGCATGCTTAATTGAATGTGTTTAACTTGTTGTTACATCTATATTAAATGATTTAGTAGATCGAAATCACAAGTTTGTATGAAAATGAATGAGATTCGAGTGATTCATTTGGTGTCTTATGGTTTACCTAATGTGTTTCACTAGTTGTTACATTTATAATGATTCTTAATACGGATGTCCTTAACAAGTGATTCATTTGGTGTCATATAGTTAACCTAATGTGTTTCACTTGTAATTTAATTGAATGTGCTTAACAAGTGAATTAGGTTAACAATAGGGCACCAAATGAATCACTCAAATCTCATTCATTTTCATGCAAGCCTGTGATTTCAATCTACTAAATCATTTAACATGGATATAACAATAAGTCAAGTACATTCAATAAAGTATGCGTGATCATATGAATCACTTAAATCTGACTCGTATTGGTACGACTATAGTGCACGATCTAAAGGATTGAAATTACAAGTTCGTATCAATACAAGTGCGATTTAAGTGATTCAAATGATCACACATACTTAATTGAATGTGCTTAACTTATTGTTACATCCATGTTGCTTGATTAAGTGAACTGAAATCACAAGTTTGTATGAAAATGAATGTGATTCGAGTGATTCATTTGGTGTCTTATAGTTAACCTAACGTGTTTCACATGTTATTACATCCATGATCAATGATTTAAATAATTAAAACTCACAAGTTTATATGGATATAAAGGAGACCTATGCATTAGTTTGATCCTTTCTAGTTTGTACGATAAGTTGAACATGTTGTTACATCTATAGTGATCGATGCACAAGTTCACATCAATACGAGTGGGATTTAAGTGATTCAATTGATCACGCATATTTAATTGAATGTACTTAACTTGTTGTTACGTTTATATTAAATGATTTAGTAAATTCAAATCATAGGTTTATATGAAAATGAATGGGATTCGAGTGATTCATTTGGTGTCTTACAGGTAACTTAATGTGTTTCACTTGTTATTACATACATTTGATCACTTATGTTTAATCGAGAGATTATGTGATTCATTTTTACTTGTTCTTACATACATTTGATAACTTATATTTAATTGAATGTGCGTAACCATTTGTTACATACGTATAGAATGACTTAGTGGCTTGAAAAAAGAAGTCCGTTTGGAAATGAATGAGAGTCAAGTCACTATATTGGTCCCTTATAGTTAATCTAATGTATTTCACTTGTTATTACATCTATAATGAATGATTTAAATGGTTGAAATCACAAGTTTATATGGATACAAATGGTTGAAGTCACTATATTTGTACACGTGTAGTTAGTCCGATGAGTTGAATTTGTTGTTACATCTATAGGGAACGTTCTAAAGGATTGAAATCACATGTTCGTACGAATACAAGTGAGATTTAAGTGATTCATATAATCATGCATACTTAATTGAATGTGTTTAACTTGTTGTTACGTCTATAATAAATGATTTAGTAGATTGAAATCACAAGTTTGTGCGAAAATGAATGAGATTCGAGTGATTCATTTGGTGTCTTGTAGTTAACCTATTGTGTTTCACTTGTTATTACATCTTTGATCAATGATTTAAATGATTAAAACTTACAAGTTTGTATGGATATAAAGGAGACCTATGCATTAGTTTGATCCCTTGTAGTTAGTTCAATAAGTTGAACTAGTTCTTACATCTATGGTGATCGATGTAAGGAATTGAAATCACAAGTTCGTATCAATACGAGTGGGATTTAAGTGATTCATTTTATCACACATACGTAATTGAATGTGCTTAACTTGTTGTTACGTCTATATTAAATGATTTAGTAGATTAAAATCATAGGTTTGTATGAAAATGAATGATATTGGAGTGATTCATTTGGTGTCTTGTAAGTAACCTAATGTGTTTCACTTGTTATTACATATATTTGATCACTTATATTTAATTGAGAGATTAAGTGATTCATTTTCACTTGTTATTACATATAATTGATCACTTGTATTTAATTGAATGTGCGTGACCATTTCTTACTTACGTATAGAATGACCTAGTGGCTTTGATACCAGAAGTTCGTTTGGAATACATATATAATGAATGATTTAAATGATTGAAATCACATGTTCATGTGGATACAAACGCGTGTAGTTAGTCCGATGAGTTGAATTTATTGTTACAACTATAGTGCACGATCTAAATGATTGAAATCACAAGTTCGTATCAATACAAGTGCGATTTAAGTGATTCAAATGATCACACATACTTAATTGAATGTGCTTAACTTGTTGTTACATCCATATTGCTAGATTAAGTGAATTCAAATCACAAGTTTGTGTGAAAATAAATGAGATTTGAGTGATTCATTTGGTGTCTTATAATTAACCTAATGTGTTTCACTCGTTATGACATCTATGATCAACGATTTAAACGATAAAAACTCACAAGTTTATATGGATGTAAAGGAGACCTATGGATTAGTTTAGTTTGATCCCTTGTAGTTTGTTCAATAAGTTGAACATGTTGTTACATCTCATTCATTTGTATCCATACGCACACTAAATCACTCGTCTCATACGAGTGAGATTTAAGTGATTCATTTGATCACGCATACTTAATTGAATGTGCTTAACTTGTTGTTACGTCTATATTAAATGATTTAGTATATTGAAATCATAGGTTTGTATGGAAATGAATGAGATTTGAGTGATTCATTTGGTGTCTTGTAGGTAACCTAATATGTTTCACTTGTTATTACATATATTTGATCACATATATTTAATTGAGAGATTAAATGATTCATTTTCACTTGTTATTACATATATTTGATCAATATATTTAATTGAGTGTGCGTAGCCATTTGTTACATACGTATAGAATGACTTAGTGGCTTGAAATAAGAAGTTCGTTTGGAAATGAATGAGAGTCAGGTCATTAAGTTGGTCCCTTACAGTTAATCTAGTGTATTTCACTTGTTATTACATCTATAATGAATGATTTAAATGATTGAAATCGCAAGTTCATATGGATACAAATGGGATCTATGCATTACTTTGAATGCGTGTAATTAGTCCGATGAGTTGAATTTGTTGTTACATCTATAGTGAACGATCTAAAGGATTGAAATCACGCGTTCGTACCAATACAAGTGAGATTTAAATGATTCATATGATCATGCATGCTTAATTGAATGTGTTTAACTTGTTGTTACATCTATATTAAATGATTTAGTAGATCGAAATCACAAGTTTGTATGAAAATGAATGAGATTCGAGTGATTCATTTGGTGTCTTATGGTTTACCTAATGTGTTTCACTAGTTGTTACATTTATAATGATTCTTAATACGGATGTCCTTAACAAGTGATTCATTTGGTGTCATATAGTTAACCTAATGTGTTTCACTTGTAATTTAATTGAATGTGCTTAACAAGTGAATTAGGTTAACAATAGGGCACCAAATGAATCACTCAAATCTCATTCATTTTCATGCAAGCCTGTGATTTCAATCTACTAAATCATTTAACATGGATATAACAATAAGTCAAGTACATTCAATAAAGTATGCGTGATCATATGAATCACTTAAATCTGACTCGTATTGGTACGACTATAGTGCACGATCTAAAGGATTGAAATTACAAGTTCGTATCAATACAAGTGCGATTTAAGTGATTCAAATGATCACACATACTTAATTGAATGTGCTTAACTTATTGTTACATCCATGTTGCTTGATTAAGTGAACTGAAATCACAAGTTTGTATGAAAATGAATGTGATTCGAGTGATTCATTTGGTGTCTTATAGTTAACCTAACGTGTTTCACATGTTATTACATCCATGATCAATGATTTAAATAATTAAAACTCACAAGTTTATATGGATATAAAGGAGACCTATGCATTAGTTTGATCCTTTCTAGTTTGTACGATAAGTTGAACATGTTGTTACATCTATAGTGATCGATGCACAAGTTCACATCAATACGAGTGGGATTTAAGTGATTCAATTGATCACGCATATTTAATTGAATGTACTTAACTTGTTGTTACGTTTATATTAAATGATTTAGTAAATTCAAATCATAGGTTTATATGAAAATGAATGGGATTCGAGTGATTCATTTGGTGTCTTACAGGTAACTTAATGTGTTTCACTTGTTATTACATACATTTGATCACTTATGTTTAATCGAGAGATTATGTGATTCATTTTTACTTGTTCTTACATACATTTGATAACTTATATTTAATTGAATGTGCGTAACCATTTGTTACATACGTATAGAATGACTTAGTGGCTTGAAAAAAGAAGTCCGTTTGGAAATGAATGAGAGTCAAGTCACTATATTGGTCCCTTATAGTTAATCTAATGTATTTCACTTGTTATTACATCTATAATGAATGATTTAAATGGTTGAAATCACAAGTTTATATGGATACAAATGGTTGAAGTCACTATATTTGTACACGTGTAGTTAGTCCGATGAGTTGAATTTGTTGTTACATCTATAGGGAACGTTCTAAAGGATTGAAATCACATGTTCGTACGAATACAAGTGAGATTTAAGTGATTCATATAATCATGCATACTTAATTGAATGTGTTTAACTTGTTGTTACGTCTATAATAAATGATTTAGTAGATTGAAATCACAAGTTTGTGCGAAAATGAATGAGATTCGAGTGATTCATTTGGTGTCTTGTAGTTAACCTATTGTGTTTCACTTGTTATTACATCTTTGATCAATGATTTAAATGATTAAAACTTACAAGTTTGTATGGATATAAAGGAGACCTATGCATTAGTTTGATCCCTTGTAGTTAGTTCAATAAGTTGAACTAGTTCTTACATCTATGGTGATCGATGTAAGGAATTGAAATCACAAGTTCGTATCAATACGAGTGGGATTTAAGTGATTCATTTTATCACACATACGTAATTGAATGTGCTTAACTTGTTGTTACGTCTATATTAAATGATTTAGTAGATTAAAATCATAGGTTTGTATGAAAATGAATGATATTGGAGTGATTCATTTGGTGTCTTGTAAGTAACCTAATGTGTTTCACTTGTTATTACATATATTTGATCACTTATATTTAATTGAGAGATTAAGTGATTCATTTTCACTTGTTATTACATATAATTGATCACTTGTATTTAATTGAATGTGCGTGACCATTTCTTACTTACGTATAGAATGACCTAGTGGCTTTGATACCAGAAGTTCGTTTGGAATACATATATAATGAATGATTTAAATGATTGAAATCACATGTTCATGTGGATACAAACGCGTGTAGTTAGTCCGATGAGTTGAATTTATTGTTACAACTATAGTGCACGATCTAAATGATTGAAATCACAAGTTCGTATCAATACAAGTGCGATTTAAGTGATTCAAATGATCACACATACTTAATTGAATGTGCTTAACTTGTTGTTACATCCATATTGCTAGATTAAGTGAATTCAAATCACAAGTTTGTGTGAAAATAAATGAGATTTGAGTGATTCATTTGGTGTCTTATAATTAACCTAATGTGTTTCACTCGTTATGACATCTATGATCAACGATTTAAACGATAAAAACTCACAAGTTTATATGGATGTAAAGGAGACCTATGGATTAGTTTAGTTTGATCCCTTGTAGTTTGTTCAATAAGTTGAACATGTTGTTACATCTCATTCATTTGTATCCATACGCACACTAAATCACTCGTCTCATACGAGTGAGATTTAAGTGATTCATTTGATCACGCATACTTAATTGAATGTGCTTAACTTGTTGTTACGTCTATATTAAATGATTTAGTATATTGAAATCATAGGTTTGTATGGAAATGAATGAGATTTGAGTGATTCATTTGGTGTCTTGTAGGTAACCTAATATGTTTCACTTGTTATTACATATATTTGATCACATATATTTAATTGAGAGATTAAATGATTCATTTTCACTTGTTATTACATATATTTGATCAATATATTTAATTGAGTGTGCGTAGCCATTTGTTACATACGTATAGAATGACTTAGTGGCTTGAAATAAGAAGTTCGTTTGGAAATGAATGAGAGTCAGGTCATTAAGTTGGTCCCTTACAGTTAATCTAGTGTATTTCACTTGTTATTACATCTATAATGAATGATTTAAATGATTGAAATCGCAAGTTCATATGGATACAAATGGGATCTATGCATTACTTTGAATGCGTGTAATTAGTCCGATGAGTTGAATTTGTTGTTACATCTATAGTGAACGATCTAAAGGATTGAAATCACGCGTTCGTACCAATACAAGTGAGATTTAAATGATTCATATGATCATGCATGCTTAATTGAATGTGTTTAACTTGTTGTTACATCTATATTAAATGATTTAGTAGATCGAAATCACAAGTTTGTATGAAAATGAATGAGATTCGAGTGATTCATTTGGTGTCTTATGGTTTACCTAATGTGTTTCACTAGTTGTTACATTTATAATGATTCTTAATACGGATGTCCTTAACAAGTGATTCATTTGGTGTCATATAGTTAACCTAATGTGTTTCACTTGTAATTTAATTGAATGTGCTTAACAAGTGAATTAGGTTAACAATAGGGCACCAAATGAATCACTCAAATCTCATTCATTTTCATGCAAGCCTGTGATTTCAATCTACTAAATCATTTAACATGGATATAACAATAAGTCAAGTACATTCAATAAAGTATGCGTGATCATATGAATCACTTAAATCTGACTCGTATTGGTACGACTATAGTGCACGATCTAAAGGATTGAAATTACAAGTTCGTATCAATACAAGTGCGATTTAAGTGATTCAAATGATCACACATACTTAATTGAATGTGCTTAACTTATTGTTACATCCATGTTGCTTGATTAAGTGAACTGAAATCACAAGTTTGTATGAAAATGAATGTGATTCGAGTGATTCATTTGGTGTCTTATAGTTAACCTAACGTGTTTCACATGTTATTACATCCATGATCAATGATTTAAATAATTAAAACTCACAAGTTTATATGGATATAAAGGAGACCTATGCATTAGTTTGATCCTTTCTAGTTTGTACGATAAGTTGAACATGTTGTTACATCTATAGTGATCGATGCACAAGTTCACATCAATACGAGTGGGATTTAAGTGATTCAATTGATCACGCATATTTAATTGAATGTACTTAACTTGTTGTTACGTTTATATTAAATGATTTAGTAAATTCAAATCATAGGTTTATATGAAAATGAATGGGATTCGAGTGATTCATTTGGTGTCTTACAGGTAACTTAATGTGTTTCACTTGTTATTACATACATTTGATCACTTATGTTTAATCGAGAGATTATGTGATTCATTTTTACTTGTTCTTACATACATTTGATAACTTATATTTAATTGAATGTGCGTAACCATTTGTTACATACGTATAGAATGACTTAGTGGCTTGAAAAAAGAAGTCCGTTTGGAAATGAATGAGAGTCAAGTCACTATATTGGTCCCTTATAGTTAATCTAATGTATTTCACTTGTTATTACATCTATAATGAATGATTTAAATGGTTGAAATCACAAGTTTATATGGATACAAATGGTTGAAGTCACTATATTTGTACACGTGTAGTTAGTCCGATGAGTTGAATTTGTTGTTACATCTATAGGGAACGTTCTAAAGGATTGAAATCACATGTTCGTACGAATACAAGTGAGATTTAAGTGATTCATATAATCATGCATACTTAATTGAATGTGTTTAACTTGTTGTTACGTCTATAATAAATGATTTAGTAGATTGAAATCACAAGTTTGTGCGAAAATGAATGAGATTCGAGTGATTCATTTGGTGTCTTGTAGTTAACCTATTGTGTTTCACTTGTTATTACATCTTTGATCAATGATTTAAATGATTAAAACTTACAAGTTTGTATGGATATAAAGGAGACCTATGCATTAGTTTGATCCCTTGTAGTTAGTTCAATAAGTTGAACTAGTTCTTACATCTATGGTGATCGATGTAAGGAATTGAAATCACAAGTTCGTATCAATACGAGTGGGATTTAAGTGATTCATTTTATCACACATACGTAATTGAATGTGCTTAACTTGTTGTTACGTCTATATTAAATGATTTAGTAGATTAAAATCATAGGTTTGTATGAAAATGAATGATATTGGAGTGATTCATTTGGTGTCTTGTAAGTAACCTAATGTGTTTCACTTGTTATTACATATATTTGATCACTTATATTTAATTGAGAGATTAAGTGATTCATTTTCACTTGTTATTACATATAATTATCACTTGTATTTAATTGAATGTGCGTGACCATTTCTTACTTACGTATAGAATGACCTAGTGGCTTTGATACCAGAAGTTCGTTTGAATACATATATAATGAATGATTTAAATGATTGAAATCACATGTTCATGTGGATACAAACGCGTGTAGTTAGTTCGATGAGTT
>NW_022205049.1:0-34125 GCF_008831285.2 Nymphaea colorata
GGTAAATGATGCAAGAATTGTTACATCACTACTAATGTCACCAGCCACTGTAAGTCCCCTGGCAAAATGTTCCAATCTTGGTGCCTATAAATTGTGACATAGAAAGTGGATTAATTTCAGTGATTTGTATATTTAATTACCTATTTGATCTCTCATGAATAGAACGGGGGCTCCCTCGACAGTTTTCGAACGCAAAAAACCTATTTGATTTCACAAGCTGTGGCTGCTGGAAGTTCATGCAGAGCAATTACATTATTATACAAGAATTTTTGTTAGGTACTGGAAAACTATATAATTTAAACTTAGAACATGGTAATTCTCAACTTGATTGCAAGATAAGCTAATCAAGGTTATAATCAATCACCAAAATACGGAGTACATCACTAACTTGTGGAGCTTGGTGCATGTTGGATGGAGAGTCTATGCTTCACGCCTTCAAACTAAGCAGAGTCCAACATCACCAAAATGGTTTTCAGCTAGAAATCAAGCTGAAGAAAAATAGAACCCTAAATAGGTAGTGCAAAGCCAAATTTCTGACTGGGGGGCAGTATTAGTTTAACTTTCAACTTTAAGGTATATAAAAAAATTTTTAAAAAAAAGAAGTATCAATGACTGGTACCGGAAATTGCTTACAAAATCCGCAATGCGGCTCCACTACCGTTAAGGCGTCATTTGGCAGCAGGGACACTCATACAGTTTCCATAATAGGTAGAAAAAATGGGGGATGCTTAGCAGAAGTTCTAACCGAGCGTGAGTGACTATACACAATTTCCCTGGATCTCTTTCCTCCAATGAAAAGATTGAAAACCAGAAAGTGACAAAACAGAACACATAACAACTACGAACCATGAAGAAGAGAAAACAGATCTATTTAGATGGGTGCTTTATGTTACTTCATGCCTAAGAAGGTGTGTCATTCCATTTTCACTTTTAACCTATACAAATAAAACCTTAGGCATGCAATATATTGGATCGTATAGATATGTAGCCCTCCGCATACGTCATCATAAGTATATTAGATGCCCAGCTAAGCAAGAAATTAAGTCTCAGAGACAGTCTGAGAAAACTTGTTCCTATAGATGGATAAGCAAATGCTAGTCCATCAATTCGAGATCCAATTCCAGATTTTTTAAAGTGATATCTCATCCACAGCATTGCATCGATTGAGGAATCAACAAGCGATATCCCATGACAATGATGGTGGCCAAAGTGCAGTTTCTTCTCTCCACCGCCTGCAGACCCGAAGCCCGATATGAGATTGAGTTGTGTGCACATCCAAACGCAAAAGTATGCAGTGGAAAAAAGCTGGGGTTTTGATATGTTCAATTTTTTTAATAAAGAAATGTTTATTTTAGACTTTTTTGACCTTTTCATAACTTTTTTCTACTCTTTTAAAATGTTTCTTTTTTTTATATACAGAGAAAAAAGATGGGGTTGGGGTAGTTTCGATTTTTTTAAAAAAATGATGTTTATTTTAGACTTTTTAACTCTTTCATAATATCTTTCATATATATATATCCTCCTCTTTGAAGATATGTCTTTTCTATAATACCTTTTCTTGTGCCCGATACTCTCCTTTCATTATGGCAGTTACATTAATACAAATATGTTTGTGTTGTCCCATGTCCACCTGAACTCCAATCCTGGTTTTATATGTGTCATACTAATGCAAAAAAATTTTGTGTGCTGGTTATGATGAAAATAGTCCGAATTCACACCGAAAAAAAAAATTTGGAAGACAAAAGTGGAAGTAAAAAAAAAAAGCTATAAAGGACATACCTTTTGAAAATTACTAAAATGTTCCCTTACACTTGGGTATGTACGTTGGGTACCCTTAACCGGGCACTCAACTCAATCTACCCAAACTCAGCTGAACGTTCTCCACTCACTGCGTCTTCATGAGCAACTGTCACCACCCTTTCTCTCTCTCCCTCTCTCTCTCTCTCTCTCTCTCTTCCCGATTTAGCCTGATTTGTTTCTTTATTCTAAAACAGCTCTTAAGGATGGTGGAAAGATTAACGGACGATGTGGGCTGTTAGAGAGGGAGACATGCATGGAATATTCTTGTGTCAGATTTCCATTGCATCCATGGGTCACATTTTCCTTCTTTGATAAGTAGCCTAAACCATTGCATCCGGCGTTGTTAGCCGACGTGAGGTCTGTATGCATGACCTAGAAGAACGCCTCAGTAGGAAGCATATAAATATTAAACATTAATCAAGAAGAAGTTGCATGGTGGGTCCGGCGATCTGAAGAGCACGGCTGGACGTCGATGGATCGAGCCTAGTTTCTTGGACTGGCCTGCCCTGATTGCGTTTTGAGAAATCCAGGACTTGTCAAACACGATTAGCAGCCATTGACTCCACAGTTTTTCCAAAGGAAAAGAACCAACCTCATCGGTTCGCAGTTTGAATGGGTCGACGCAAAACACAGTTACTCATCGGTGGCGAAGCAGGACATTCACTGCTGACAGGCAGGCCCTTCAGAAAATCAGTGGTTGAGGGATGCCATATGCTAAGCAGGAAAACAGCTACGGAGCTTTAGCAAGTAAACTAGTAATTTTTGTGTGCCTGTGTGGGCAATTTCCCAGACAAGCCCACATGTTCCTGCATCATTCTTGATAAATAGGAGTTGCCTATTGTGATACTTATCAATCTGCCTTAATGGTACTTTAATTCTTCATATTCTCACATTCTGTTTTTCTCTTGTAAAAGTTGGTTGGAAGCAGCCGATTTGAATTGTAGGGGCTTGGCTTGGGTTGATCCAAATGTTATACAAATCGGCTAATATTTATTTATTTATTTATTTTTACTTAGAAGAAACTCTCTTCTTCGTAAAACCACCAAGGTGGACGTACTGTACTTCATTCAACTCGAATATTGTTCTTGCCATGGTTTGCAGACAAGAGAAATAACACACTAGAATGTGACAGCGGCCACAAGATTCAATCCTTGAATTCCTTGGATATGAACTGCCTTGCAGCCCAGTTGCCCTATGTGCCTTGAGGCAATCAGCCAATCTATATTCAAGTGATTTGGAATGAACCATGATTTAGCCAATTCATCGCCAATCACCCATTTTAAAAGATGCAGATGTCATTATGGGTTTCTTTCAGTTCCACACGGACCATCTACAGTCCAGCAACTGCAGTTTGGCATTGTTGAAGAATCGATCAATGACATCATTGGAGTTGGTCAAAGAGGGCATCTGCAGTTTAACCCAACCTGGGGATGTCAAAGCTGGCTCTCACCTAAATGAATGTGGGTGAACCGGATCTGGAATAGCATTAGGCTGGAATAAGGCTTGACAAAGCTGTGCTTGGGCTGACCCAAAGCCTTTATTGGCAGTCCAAGCCTGTTCTGTTTACTTATTGGGCCAGGGCCTGACCATCAACTTCATGTTTATCTTGTACTCAACCCGATATCTATCCTTATTTGAAACTCTTCACTTTCATTTTCTAATTTTTTGGAAACCATTGGAAATATGTCAAGAGTTTGTATGGGAGTCGACTACTGACATCATGCCAAAAAATGTGGAAAAAAATGTATAAAGCTATGTATTTGGGCCAAGTCAAGCCCCCAATACCCGACCCAGGCCAGCTATCCCAGCAAGTTTTTTTATCTGGCGAGTAGGTCAAATGGTCTCAATTGTCCATCTGGTGCCTGGCCCAGTGACTACCCTTAGAGTCAAGTCATAGTGTTTTGGCAGCATATATAGAGGACTTTTGCTACGAAGTTCCCACTGATCTTCTGTGTGAGAAGGTTTGCCATCATTGAAAACTTACTTGTCAGCTAATTAATATTTTTGGGTGATGCATCACGATAAACTATTATAAAAACACACTACCACAAACCATAAAACGTTGCTAATACCTCTATAGTGTCTATATTTTAGCAAATAATGTTTTATTTTGAGCTATATGACAGTATCTAGCATCTGTCAAATTTGAATCCACACACACACACATATTCAAATTTGTCATTTCTTAGATCTTGTCTTATTACTAAAAATAAAGATCGGTCACTAAAGCATGCAGCTGTATTAGCAACAGTATCGAATAATGCCTATTTATGGCACTTTTTTTAATTGGGTTTGTCAGTGACATATTTTAAATCTATTAGTCGTCCAACATCCAGAAGATTAAAATGAATATATATATATATATATATATATATATATATATATTATATATATATATATATGTTTATTTAATATATATTTATCTGTATTTATAATTATATTTATCACTAGGAACCTTATTTTCCTAAGAACAATATTTTTTTGAATATTACCGTTTTCAAGAACGAAGAACCATTCTGAAGCAATCGGGCTGGGTTTCTCCTTCCATTAATGATGAAAAACAATATAAAGAAAAAAAAATCAACAGAAAAATCACAATTAAGAACTGGCCTCTAACTAAGCTTCAACACTCTCTTGCTCACTCAGCAAACTGTCGATGGTCACTTTTCATTAATGTGACCTGAATCAATATCATTAATGTTGGCTTTTCTTTTGTTTTTTGTTTTTTTTTTACTTTGTCAACGACAAAGGAGTTTCCAAAGGACATAGCCTCCAAAGAGAAGTGATCTTTAACCACGAAATACCTTCTCACTATTGAGCCTACCAATGAACCAGAGTCACTCTCTTAGTTCCTTGACACAAGAACTAAGAGCATGACAGTTTGTGATTATAGTAACATGACAGTCTTTAGGAATCATCTCTACAAGAACAGAGTCCATAATTTTGATCATGTTTGAGAAGAGAAACCCTTGTACCACCAACCTGGTTTTCCTGATTGGGGCGGCATTAAACGATAGTAAACCAGCCACTTCATAAACATTTGCAACACATTTAGTGACCACTTCCAGCCCCCACTCATCTTTACTCTGACAATGCCAAAAATGACTGAAAATTATGGTTTGCAGCTAGATATTTATCGCCTGTTTTACATATTGTCCTCATTCTTGTTTATAGAATACCTCACAACATGAGTGTCAAACTTTCCTCTTAGCAATCTCAGCTAGCTTAACCACCTTTTTATGCACCACCTGATTTTTGAAACACCATAGCTTCCAGATTGTGATATTGAAGCAGGCAAGCCAACACCATCCGAATTCATTACATGAGAACCTCTTCCTCCACCACCAGTTCCAGACAGAGAAAAAGTCTGATGTATGGAATTTATCAACTCCAAACCATGAATAGATGTATTGCTAAATGTTCATAGCATTAGTATATGTGAAAAGAAAGTGAGATAAATCTTCACAATCCCTCCACACAACTTAAACACAGAAACAATGGAAGACCCTACATGTTGAAGTTTGGCATCAGCAGGTAGACGTTAATAACTACAAACAAACACAAGCCAGTTAGCTCTAGGTAATGCTTTTGCATTTCACAATCTACAGTGCCATGTAACTACCATTCCTTTAATTTTACATGATTCCAAACTTGGCTCCTGAGCTTTGCAGGTTTAAGATTTTCTTTAGAACAAAGAAAATCTGCACTTTGCATGAGCCTAAGTTGAAGGCAATCTCCAATGCATTGCCCATGCCACCATAGATTTAGCTCAATGTGGTGCTGTATTAGGAAGGAAAGGTTCTACTTCCCAAGCAGATCCAATGGAATCTGCTTGAGAAAAACATCCTCCGTAGAACTTAGCAAGCTCTCCATTCATCACATTTCAAGTGACAGATTTAGATCCCGCCCAAGAGAAGAAATATTAGGAACCATATCCACATTCCAAGTACTTTTCCTATTCAAATATTTTTTCATGCATAATGAGTCCCAAATGCCCTGGTGAAAAAATAATGTACATCCTAGAAACAACGATTAGCTTCATTGACCTCTTTATGTTTTCTAATGCCGAGCCCACCTTCCTATTTAGGAAAAGCCAAGACATTCCAGGCAATTAAATGAGGCTTATCCCCTCCATCTGACTCTTCCTATAAAAAACTGCACATAATCTGTTCCATTTTCTTAATGACACCAAGAGGGCACTTGAACACCAACATCCAGTAAATACGAAGTGCTTCTAATACTGATTTGATCAAGTAGATCCTACTGCATGGGAAAGTAGCATGCTTTTTCATAAACTAAGTTTACTCTATATTTTTAAATGAATAAGAAACATACCAACATTCTCAAATTCGTTGGCTTGGGAGTAAGACCCAAATATCGAGTAGGAAACTGTCCTAGGCTCTCACTGAACTGATTACAAATACTTGCAATCTTGCTTTCCCATATTGAAAAAGTAGAATGCTGATTTTTGAAGGTTAATCATCATTCCAGCATGGAGTTCAAACAGAAAAAAAAATTGTAGATAAAGAAAGCCATTCTTGAAAGCTAAGAAAAGCAAGACGTCATCAGCATATATTGTAGAAAAAACTCCTTCTATGCCTCTTCGAATATGCAGTACTTCAATCATTCTTCTTCGAATTGTAGCTTGCAAGGTATGTGAAAAGATTTTCATGACAATGAGGAATAAAAATGAAGATAAAGGTATCCTTATTGCAGACCATGAGAAGATCCAAAGTGTTCACCTTGATGGTCATTAATCCCAAGAGCACAGAAATCATTTTTCACTATTGCATTACTTTTTAAGTCCAAATAGGATGAAATCCTAATTGCAAGATGGCAGCTTGTAAGAAAGTCCAATTGACCCTGTCATATGCTTTTGATTGGTCTATCTTCAACATAAGATAGTTGATCTAGCTTTAGACATTGTGTATACCATCTCAAGCAGAAGAAGAAGACATTGATGGATGTTTCTATCTTTCAAAAAACCACCTTGCATGTTGGAAATGACCCACTTTAGTGCCTTCTTCATTCTTGAAACCATGATTCTAAAAATAAATTTCAGTACACTATTCTCAAGAACAATATGTCTGAAATTGGAAATGTGCACAGCTGAATCAAATTTAAGAATTATGATTATATGACTGCTGCCTAGTTCCTTAATAAGCTTTCCTTTCTAAAAAAAAAAAAAAAAAATCTCTAGTGGCAACTGTGATATTAGTCCTTAACGTGTCCTGACTTTTTCGAAGGAACAATTTCAGAAACCCATTCGACCTGGTGCGCTATTGGAGTTGGCACGCATAACAGCTATTGCACTTCCTCATCTGAAATGGGACTTAACAACGTTAAGTATTCTTTTATAAATACGCTGTGACCAACAGCAAGCTGATCCATAATCATTCTTGTTGAGTTGTCACGGGTAAAAAATCTTTAAAAATGAGAAGTACATGCTGAAAGAATTGGATGCCCTCATAAAACTCCCCATCTTCTGTCTTCATGTGCAAGAGTCTTTTTTTTTTTACCTTCCTTGAAATAATGAAAACATTTGCTGTTATTATCCCCTTTTTTTGCCATGATACCCTTACTCTCTTTTTCTAGTACATGCTTTATCTCTAAGAGCATCCGCAAGAAAACATCTAATATGATTTTCAGAAGTGGACCATTATGAGATCAATATCTTGCTCTTATAAATTTCAATAAATCCTTTGAAGTACGTTAATTCTGGTATCAACTTTCTTGGTTCTATACTTACTCCAATTACTTAGGCATGGTCGACTCTATTCTGTTTTGCGAGAAGTTTAAGCACTGCGCATCCTCTACACTCCACTCTCCATGCACTTGAATAATGACCTTACAACTGGTTGACACTCTCAATAAAGGAACTATTTAAATCTTCGTCTTCTCTTGCATGCGGTTTTAAAGATATTTAATTTACATGTAAAAGAGAAGTGCTGAGTGGTCTAAAGAACTTCTTGGTTCTACCAAAAGCTGCCCACAATTTTCAACTTGCTCAAAAATCTATCTAATTTGCTTTGAACCAGTGCTGTCGGGGCGCAGAGATTGTTCAAGTGAATGCTCTGTTTCTGTCCACAATCTCTCTTAGTCAAACATCTTGAATGAATCCATTGAATGCTAAACAAGCTTGTCAAGCAGGGGCAGGCCCATTTTTCCGACTCCTTATAAGTTGAATTAAAATCTTTCATTATAATACTAATATTTGTTTATTGGCAATAATGATATTTAACATAACCAATTGGTCTTTGCGAATTCTAGAGTGAGGGTGAAGATACACCCCTATTGTATCAAAGTTGAGATTTAAAGCTTTATGAGTAAACAAACAATCCATCCAAAATTTATTAAATTTGCAACTAGTCAATCTAAAATCAGCCTGTCTCTAACTACACACAATTATGGCCTCATTAAGATTCGAATCAATATTAGATTAAAAAAAAACTCCTCATAGTGATTGCAAAAGGATTTGAAGTTGTCCGCATTCAACATGATATCGAAACATGAAAATGATCCCAAGTTGATGAGATATCACCAATTGCCAAAATCTGTCTAGGTTGTTAGAGTACCAAGGCCTCTAACATTCCAACTATTAACTTCATTTGATGGCAATTGGCAACTCCTCTTACGATCCTTTTCCTACAGGAGAACATTCTCTTTGTTATGGAAATCCTCTGCTCCTTGGATATCCATGAATGGATCATGTTGCGCCAACTTCTTTTCTTTAGGACAGAACTTTATATAGCCTTAAAAAATGTTGTCCCACAACCCTTCTTCTTAAAATTGTTAACTTCTTGGGAATGCAGAGCTCTTTTTGTTTAAACTAATATTCATAGGAGAGGAAGACCTTTTATCTTTTTGTTTTCAGGCCATTAGTACAGTCCTAGTGGAGTTCAAACAGCCAAATCCAGGAAAAAACTCCTCCTCAACTTCTGTGGCTTTCTTATTGGTCTCATGGCAGGACTCAGCAATAGTTTTACCATGGTTAACCTTCAATGAAGATGATTCCATCACCATTTGATGTGAGATAATCCCTTGACACTCGTGGCCCATAGATCATAGGTCTTCAATAGGATCTTTTTCAAGAGGCACAAATTGATTTCATTTAATATTACATAGCTTGCATTGTTTAGAGCCTAGATTCCACCTTCTATTAGCAACAATGGCCTGAGTACATCCCTTTGAGGGTTTAGTATGCACTTTTCCCTCCCTCATATGAGTGAGACGATCTCTTGTGGATGTAATGAAACCCCACATAAGGTACAGAAACAAATTTTTGTTTCATCTTCCACCATTTATTCAAGAACTTTATCACCATCAAGTGTACAAATCGAACCCATAAGTGAAGCCATCAGCATCTACAAAAAAACTACCCAGAACCTTAACGACACCAGCTAACACCTTGCAGTTCCGCATATAAGGAGGCAACTTCGGTAGATGAATCCCTAGAGGGGTTCTCGTGGCAGCTTGAAGTCGGAGTGGCATTCCTGACTTCCACTTGCTAGAGACCAAAAACCTATCACGAACACGCCATTTTTTTTGTTGCATAACTTCCTCTAAATATTCCTTTGAGGAAGCCTTGATCAAAAAGAGTCAGGAAGGAGTGAAAATTGTTTTCACCTGATACAAATTGTGAAAAACTTCCACCCAATCCAGATGAAATCTTGAGCTACCGCCTAATAGAATTGCAATAGCAGTCCATCTGAAAGGTCTGATCATTTGCTTCCCCTCAATTTTACACACTGCAAGATCTGGTAATCCAAATGCCTCCTCCCACTCATTTTGGTCCACAACACCAGCGCTCTTTACCACCGACACCCAAAATCATCGCGCTGATAGAACTGACTGGAATCCTTGATCAATAGGTGACTTTTCATGATCCATCATCTCTAAGGGTGGCGAGAGCCTCCACCACCCACGATAAAGTTATGTTCATGAACATTTTCCTAACTCTAACCTAGGGTTCATGTTGTTCCCTTTCTCTGCTCTTTCACGTGATAACACATCTTCTCCTTGACCAAGAACTGTTACATGTGGAAAAATCCACACGCTACTCACTTTGACCATGAGCTTCTTTTCCCCACCATTTGTATTTAAATCCAAACCCTTAGTCACAACCTACCTCATGATCCCTTTATAAATACAAGGCATTTTTCTTTGTAGATCTATGATTAACAGTTGTCATAGCCACCTTCCTCTCCTCCTTCATGATCCTCCTCCTGTAACTTCTCCCAGTTGCACTATCAAACTTTCCTACCAACATCTTCACTAACACTGTCAATGTTAACCAAAAATCCATGCTTCTCGATAGACATCATTCACCAAGACTTGCCTCTCTCTCATCTCTATGATCCTTCATCCACTCCAGTTCGACGCACTGAGCAGGGCAGCTCTATGCTTCAAGTTGAGCTCCCGATTGGCTTCAGGTTATGCCAACACCAACAAAACGACCATCCATGTGTATTCTCATGAAGACTGACCAGATGAACTAATTCCAATGCCTGACCGTTAAAATCTGGAAATATCTGGCAAATTCCAGATTTCAAGGAAATGCCCCGATAACTTAGAAGTTTAGAACTAAAGCCCATTGATCCTAGAAACGTTCATCTGGGTTATCATAGTGGAACTTGATTCATGAAAAGAAAGAAAGAAATGGAAACTTGTGTCGTAAAAAGTTTAGAAACGAGTTGATCTAGCAACTCTATCTTGTGAAAAGTAACAAAAATTGATTGAAACTTGTGTCCAGCTATCTAAGGGTCCTTTCAAGATTCAATTGCTATGATTATTCTCTTTGTTTTCATGTTTAATTGAGTTGAGGAGGACTATCTGGTCAACTTGTGAAATGTTTTGGGGTCCGCTAAACAGATGAAACTGCCGACAAGCATTGACATCCTCCAATCAACCTGGTTGAAATGTTTTGGAAAACTTCCGCCTGTATGACAAGACAAAAATTTTAAAAAGAAAGTTGGCCGTATGTCCAACTATTTCTTATCAAATCCCACCATACAACCTATATACTTAAATCTATGAGAGAATAGGCTGGTAGGCAGTTGTTTCGAGTTATCGAAGCAGCAACTTCATGTGCTATAAAAAGAAGACATTGATACATATATATATAGAGAGTTTCTCATGCATCTTTACATTAGAGCATCACTAGACGTCCAATCCTATGGGTCATGATCGATACTGGCAGCAACCTCATATGGACATTGTGTGTTCCTTACTACAACTTTACCTGCCAAATGAACTCTACATTAAAGCCAATTCAGTCTTCCACATACCATAACCTGAGATGCACCACTAGCTTCTGGTCCGCTTGTGATGACAACCAACTTCGTAGCTTCAAGTCCTCATATGGTGATGGATCTGTTGTAGAAGGGTCCCTTGCTCTCAAAAGATTTTGGTTTGAGATGGCACTGATGGCATCAAGCTTCTGACAATTGCCTTTGGTTGCGTTCATAAAGAAAATAGTGTTGATTTCGAAAATCTTGTCGATCCTAGTCTTATTGGCCTCAGGCCAGGATCTCTTTCACTTGTTAGTCACATCGGCTTCTTTATTAACCATAAATTTCTTACAGTCTTCCTCTCCATAGCAAGAAAAATAATGTCATTGAGTAGATCAAATTCTGTGAGGAGGTAGAGTTCTTCGGAACCCAAGAGGTTCAACAGACGCCAATGAAAGCAAATGCAGTTCAAGGCACTTTCTATACACTCACACTAGATTACATAAATGTGGGAACAACAGACTCAACATATAGTTTGGAGGTGCACAGACAGCAACATGGTTGGGATATGCTGGATCAATCATGATAGACTCGGGTTCCACACTGACTATCTTAACAAAGATGTGTATGACCAAGTGGCAAACACTGTGGCTAAAGCACAAACCATAAAAGATTCTATCATCCTAACCAAGATTATTTGTGTTATAATGTAGAGAATACTGGTGATCCATATTAAGGATTGCTGGAGATGACCTTTCATTCCACCAATGCAGACATGAAGTTGCCACCTTCAAATATCTTTTGGATGTATAGAAGTGTGACGGCTAGCTTAGCCATTTTCGGGAATGTTTTCCAGCAGAACAGCATGTGAAATATGATTTGGGGAAGGGGCTGCTTTCTTTTGCACCAATTAAATGTACTCAGGGCTAAAGTTGTATACGTACATATATATATATATATATATATTTCTTTCGTGATGATCTATGTGGTTCTCTATACTAGTCTATAATTGGCAGCATTGGACGCTGCTTATGTTTTATGTCCTGATTGTCATGTGGTTATGGTGTTATTTTTTCATGTTGAATAAATATATGTATCTTGTTTTAAAGATATTTTCCCCTCCGTTTAAGTTTAAAGCTTAACTTAGATATGTCTGAGTGAGTATGAACACTAACTATGGCTTTAACTCGACTGTCGCTAATACTGGCAATTCTGTTGCTAATAAGTAATCGCGACAGTCAAATCTACACCAACACAAGTCCCGTTGCCCAAACGATTATCGATAAAAATGGTCATTTGTGTCTTAGTTGTGTTTGTTGCCACATTAGTTGCTTTAAGTTAGCATAATGGCCATGGAATGTGCCTACACCTTATTGTAACTTTGACAATGGAATTTTTGGTCCATAACACAATGTGTTCTGTGACGGTTATATAAATCGCTTAACTTCACAATGTCTTTTAACTTTGCAACTAACAATGCTAACCCTCCATCAACAATGATGGTTGTTGTAGCTTGCACAGTGTACTGGCTAGCAACATATTTTCGAGTCCCTTACACATGTTTGGAACGGATTTAGTACACAGCGACATATTCTTGAGTCCCTGACACATGTATGGGATGGATTTAGCACACAACGACATATTTTCAAGTTGCTGACACATGTTTGGAACAGATTTTGGGATCACTGAAGAATATTAAATGAGTGCATGTGTAGCTAAAATTCGGAACATATAGTACCTGCTCTGGTTTAATTCATTAGAAGATTAATTTTTTTGTTAATTGAAATGCAGTTACGTTTCTGAAATAAGAATATGGTGCTTTTATATATATATTTTAAAAAAAAGCAGAATATTATTCTTAACAAGTTCCATCTAAGAGGATTTAAAAGTCTCAGCACAGGTTACACAAAAGACTTTACTCCAGAAAGTTGTAAGCTTCAATAGTCTTATATGTACTCTTTTTCATAGGGTCAAACAAAAGATCAGGTTACTCCGAGAAGAGTAGCATAACTGGTCGAGTTAAGAGTTTGGTGAGAGTAAGGTAGTCAGTTCCAATACCATGAGCATTATTCTCAATGAACCATAAAGGTTGGCAGGAGCTACTCCTAAACTGTAGACCCTGGGGTAACAGGGATGAGTAGAGCTTCTGCCCCTCATGCATGCAGCTGGCAGGTTCACTCCCGCTCACCCGTAACAAAGAAGAGTTTTCTCCACAAGCAAGAGGTCCACTAAAATGTCATGCATTTGAGAACAGTGTTTTAAAAGTTGCCCTGAATTAATTTAAGTCAATTTGAATTGTTTGCCAAACCTGTTTTATCCAGTGGCTGTTGCCCCATTTTGTTATTTATTTATCTTTAAATACTTTTAAGATTTTTTTTCTATTTTTCACTTATTTTTTTAAATATAGTATACTGATTTATCTTACCGACAGCCTGCAGGTTGTTTCGCTTTGGGTTTCGGTTCTGATTCCGATTGTTATAAACATTTATTAGAAACGAATGGTCTATATAATGGATTCATTTTCACTATTATCCAAATAAATATATATTATTGAAGGTTCCGCACTGCATTCAATCATCAAACAAGTAATCTACTTAATTTGCTATTTATTTTAAATGTGCATTTGTCAGTGTGAATTCAAATTTTATTTTAAAATTTTATACGAACCCTATTTTGATTGTCAGGACCATGAAATTCATGGAAGTACAGAAAATTGAGATTGGGGCTAGAGCCTTTGGTGTAGTCATACGTGGGCTGGTGTAGGCAGTTGCCCAAATGGTCCTATCAAATTTCTTTATTTTCATTTTTACCTGAGCTTTCAACTACTTGTTTCTTTATATGCACCAGTGAACCTATAGCTTTGAGATTCTTTAAATTAGTGCCCCTAAGTCCAACATTCCTAACTCTAGCTGCCACTAACCATGGTTGGAGGTGGAACTAGCTAGATGATAAAATAATGAAGTTTCTGATAATTGATTGTACCTAACTTTTTTCTTAATCATGTAATAAATATGTTACCAATTGGTAGCTTCGCCGTTGACCGTCAGTGTCGAAAACTCAAGCAGCATCGATTGAAGAAATCAACAAGCGACATCCCATGACAATGCTGGTGGCTAAAGTTCAGTTTCTCCTCCTCCACCACCCTTCTCTCCTCATTCTTCTTGACTTTTATTTGAATCCCTTGAATATTCAGGAATGACCTGGCCAATCCAGTTTTCAGTCGACCTGATAGGATCATATGAAAATCCCATCAAAGGATTTGTAATGGCCCACCAAGCACGAAAGTTGCCATGATCTTTGAGAAAATTGATTTCTCACTACATGGATAAGCTTGCCCTAACCCGTCAACTTGTTGAAGGTTCCGCAGTGCATTCAATCCTCAAACAAGTAATCTACTTAATTTGCTATTTATTTTAAATGTGCATTTGTCAGTGTGAATTCAAATTTTATTTTAAAATTTTATACGAACCTTTATTTTGATTGTCAGGATCATGAAATTCATGGAAGTACAGAAAATTGAGATTGGGGCTAGAGCATTTGGCGGAGTCATACGTGGGCTGGTGTAGGCAGTACCCAAATTTTTTGACTGAACATCGCTTGAGTCACCACCTGAGTTTGATAGTGCCCATGTGGGCACTATGATGTGACTGGAACTGAGACCAGCTTTATCACAATATAATTTTTGACTAACTGGTATGGGTAAATATGGTGCACACCGACCCACCCTTAGCTCCGCTACTGCCCTTCTTACAACATAGTCCCCTCACAAAATGTTACAATGTCAGCTGGTGTCTAGAAATTAGTGACATAGACAGTGGATTAGTTTATTTATTTAATTACCTATTTGACATTTCAATAAAGCGAGGGCTCCCTCGGCAGTTTCCCAGCAAAAAATTACCTACTTGATATCACAAGCAGTGGCTGCCGGATGGGCATGCAGACCAATTACATTATTATACTTGAACATATATGTTAGGTACGGGAAAACTATATATGTTACACTTAGAACATGATAGCTCGATTGCAAGATAATCTAAGCAAGGTTATCATTCAAGTTCAGTTTGAGTGAAAACTGAAATCCGGCATCCGATAATGCCCATGCCCATGTGAGTAGAGCCAAATGTCCATCAACTGGCATAGCGCTTCCACCCTAGTTGCACTAGTATAGCACATCCGGAATAGTGTGTCTGTGTGTGTGGTATATATATATGTATATATATATATATATTATATATATATATATATTATATATATATATATATTATATATATATAATGACATTGCTATCTCTTTTATAAGGACCGTGGTGTAGGTAACGTGAATAGCATGAAAAAAGGGATGGGGAAGTTGGTTGATCAAACCAAGGCATCTTTCAGATGTGGTTTCATTAGCATATCAGTATTCTATATGCTTTTGTGGTGATGCTGATCTGTGTTAAAGTCGATGATATATGTGGGAGACTTCCTACATAAAAAAGGACCAAAAGTTGTGGAAACTCGTTCTTCCTTGAATAGTCATATTTAGCACTTGTTGAATCATAATAAAAAGACGGTCAATTGCCTCTGATGTAACATATTTCGATTTTTGTTGTTGTCATGGTATTCATGTTCTTCCATAGCCACCATATTGCCATGGGAACACAATCTTCCAACTTCACATAAGTATTTTGATTCGAGCCTTTTTATTCCACCTCCACGTCTGCGTCTCTGCCACCATGTCCGGAACTGTAATATCAACGATGATAGAACTGCCATATCATGTAAACTAGTGGTTCCTATTCAACAGGGTGGTTCCTCTCTTTTTTGACTTGTCTACCCCGAAAGTGAAAATGTGGTGGAAGAAAGAAACAAAGAAACAGCTCCATGCCATTTGAGTTCTCTTGCATGTATAGAGATAGAGAGAGAGACGGACAGAGAAAGAGATAGGTATTACATGTTTTATTCTTATTTTAAATAGTAGTCCACACTGGCGAGTGGGAGAAAGAATCAGCTTATGGGCGCACCCAAGTAATTTTATAGGAAATAAGTAATTTTATAGGAAAAGAAACACAGATTAAACAATGCGCCAACCTGTTAAGCCCAAAGAAAAAAGACACAAAAATACAATTGGCCTCATAGATGGCTCATTTTTTGAAATTATTGGGTTGTACAAAAGGGTAGAGTGATATGGTAGAAACTTTTGGTAAAATGGATTTAGGTTAAGGATTCATGACTACCCATTGAGTGACTTTGGCACTAGATATTTCCACAATGAGTACTACCATGTCCGGATTCAATAGATATGTTGTTATTCCAGCTTCCTTATCCTTTTAAGGGAAGGTCTATGGTAAAGAAAATCCAATGCCTTTTTGGTCCGCTTTTTGAAATTGTAAACAAAAGCAAGACCTAGAAACGAATGTTTTCTCTTTCTTTGCCCATCCTTTCCTCAGTTTTCTCCTTTCCCTTTCTGTTCTAGTCATCATCCAAGGCATTTGGATGATGAATTTTTGCCAACCAAACATATTTTTCAAAAATGTGGAGTAGTTGTGGAACTCTTTAAATAGTTTTTTTTGCGGGAAGGAGGCCACAAGGGTTCTACCCATCTGATGGAGGCGACTCATAAAAATCAGTACCACCTTTAAAAGGTGACCATAAGTCCCATAACACATGTTGAGAGCAGCTAGCAGGAGTAGAGGCAGGTATAGGTTAAGTGTCGCTATACTGATGCATAATTTTTTTTGTACGTCAATATGGTTAATGATTAAAATAACTTTAATTTACATTAAAAAAAATTGTAAAGACAAAATTGAAAGTAGAAAAAAGTAAAAAAAAAAGTCAAAAACAAAGTGAAATTAAAACATAGTAACATAATGACATTAAAAACCTATATGAAAACTAGTTCGGAGAAATTCAACAATGAATGACATCAAAAGACAGTGGACACTAATGTTACCAACAAGAAGAAACACGAGAACATCCTTTTTCAGTGACAAGGAAGCTTACACACTTCCTTTCTTTAATCGTTATTGACAACCCAAGCTGTGAGGTGCCACCTTCTGTTGAACTTGATACAAGCATTATATGACAATTGGTTTGGAAGAAGACAGAGCTTTACATGCTTGCATATCCGTGAGTACAATGCAAATGTCCCACCTGCAATAAACTTGAGCAACCAAAGGCAAGTCCTGCAATTAGATCTCATAACTAAGATTTAGCTACGAGCACAAAAAGAAAGCATGCTTTTAACTGTATGAATTGACATGTTAGCTCTGAAAATAAAAACACTACATATGCACTTTTGAACAGTGGTCCCGTAAGCCACAGTTTTAGCCTTCTAGGCTGCACTAATACACCAATGAGCCATATTCCATCTGCATTGTGATATTTTAGAAATGCCATAAGAATTCAAGCACAAGCTCCACATCAACAAATACATGTTTTTCGGTACTTGGGTGCACGTGAACATGTCTTTCTACTTGGGTATGAGAGAGACACACGCACACACATGTTCATGACAAAGACCCTGAGTCATATCTTCCATATGCTTTAAACCACAACAAACATGAAAAGAAAAGGCATTATTTCGTGTTCAGTACGTCAACAACACATTCCTAAGGATGCCTTTAACCAACACTACAGCAAACTCCGGTGTATTAACTATTACGTACTTTGGTTTTTCTAGAAAAGTTGTCGTTGAATGGTGAATGGCATCAGAGGCTCGTGGTTCGCCAACCACAACAGGCTTGGCAGTGACCAAGTTCAGGAAAACCCATAATGTTAGGATCAAATCACCTTCTAGTTCTTGATCTTGGGCCTTACCTATACAGCTAGATAAGAACATAAAAAACCAAAAACAAATCTGAAAATGGTGGGGACCCTAGACCCGGAGTCGGTAAAATCTGCTAACCCGGTGTCAGCCTTGACATCTCTTGCTCAGCAGCCAACTTTCGGCCTGCCTTGCCTAGGCTGACACCTTGGTTGTGAGCCTTTGGCCTGGCCTGGCCTCGGCCACTCCCTCAGCCATCATCGCTGAGACTTGGAACTCAGCCGTCCATAGCTTTTTGGCCGAAACATGGACTGGATTCCACCAAGACCAGGATCGTATCTGAACCAACGAGTGAGAGAATTTGCCCTTGGTTGCTTCAGATTTCGTTTGAACCTTCCGCCCAATCACTGATTCGCCTCAGCCAAGCCGAGCGTGCGACGTTGCTTGATTTTAGGATGGCTGTGGAAAATTGCTCTCCTTTGTTGACAGCAACCTCACGATTCTATGCGAGAGGATTTGCTCCTTTGTCGGCGTGAGCTCTACATGCTCGACCCTTCTTAGTCGAGTATGCTTTGGCCTTGTCGGCTACATCGGCGCTTCTTTTCTTCAGCTGGTGCCCTTCCACGGCCGCACGATGGGCCGCGCTTCCTTCGGCCTTGACATCTCTTGCTCGGCCGCCAACTTTCGTCCTGCCTTTCCTAGGCTTATGCCTTGGTTGCGAGCCTTTGGCCTGGCCTCGGCCACTCCCTCAGCCATCGTCGGCCGAGACTGATTTAGGCTCGCATCAGAAAACAAGTTTTCCATGACATTTTAAAATAAGCATTAGTTGTTATTTTCACGCCTAAAAAACTTACATTCTGACATAATTTTGGACCAATCTCAGCTCACCTTCTCCTCCAATGTAGGAAAAACATCTCGATTATGGGAAGGGGAAAAACCGGATTAAAAGCAATCGATGGGGAGTAGGTCAAATAGCCAGCCTTAAATGAGTGACAACATAAATAGCATCAATGAGAAAAGATTCAACAATATCATAATTTTTCTCCAATGCAGGATACTGTCCTAATTTATGGATAAACAAACACATACTAGTCAAAATATCCTTAACGCTCTTATGCCAAGAAAACCTCGAAATATAACAAAAGATGTCAAGTTTTGACTTTGAAATAATTCAAAATTATCACTTTAACTCATAAGCTTGAGTGCTTGTGTTGTGCAAGTAATATGTCATTCACTTATCCATAGCACCATACAAGGATTAGGATTCATTTCGCATCAATGTCGTCGAACCTCTAGAAGGGATATCTTTCAATTTCCAAAATGTGAACATAGAGGAATCATCCTCGACATCTTAGGTAATAAAAAAAAGGAGCAGATATTGACCCCAAATTCACACATCCACAAAAGATCGCTACATTCAATTCCTGCGAGTTTAGCCTTCATGTCATTCATCTCTTGGCGGCACCTTTTGTTTTTTTTTCTTAGTTTTTTTGTTTTTCTTTCTTTTGCATTGAGCTTTTTGCGTTTTTTTTTTCTTTGAATTTTTTGCAGGCTGACCTTCACCCTTGAGGGAATACCTCACCACCTCAAAAGCTACTACGAAGCTCCACTGCTTTGGTTATCTGTAGCTTTGTCACGTGTCCAACCCGCTTCACATTACGGGTTTTCGACAAGCCAAAGGTTCGTCAGTCATTATCTTCGCGAAATAGACATAAATTAGCTTTATGCCTACCCGGTACTCTTGATTACTGACTCAGTGGAGCAACTACACAAGCCCCGAGCCCATCTCTCAACACTCATTTTGCTACCTGCCAAGATCTTACAAAGCATTGTGGCTTCTCTCTTGGTATATATTCATTGCAAATGTTTGAACACCAGAGTCAATAGCATTTACTAGTCTTAACTTTCTCAGCTTCAGAGAAATTTTCCTTACTGTTCAGATCCAGGATTTTTTCAGCTTTCCACTTCCATTGCTTGACAACAAAAACTTGAAAGTCGGGAAAATTTTTTTATTTTACAAATGTTCTTGACATCAAATGGTATATCACGAGGAGGCATGAACTCTACTCCCTAAACAGATGGGTGGATGCAAAACAAGATGGGTAGACTGAGTAGAAGAACAAACTTCGCCAACTTTCTCACAAAAGTATGACATTCTACATAAAAGGTTGGTTTAAGGGTGACAAGTTCTCATAAATGTTAGGTCATCAACTGATTGAAAGTTTTGCAAGAGGTTTACGTTAAGTTCTTATTTTTCGTTGAACGAAGGCCAGCATAAGTCAGTCCTACGCAGTGGCTTTTATAAAATCATTAGGGAAATGATGATGACAACTATGGGATTGGACATTGTTAGACTCTGAATGCAAGGTTGTCTACAGAAAACCAAAGTAAAAAAGTGTTTGGATATAGAACAAAGGCAGACTTTTCGATTTTGACAGGTTCACAAATCTGGGTTAAAAAGACATTATATTGTAAAGAGCCAATATGAAAACTGAGGATTTTTTTACTCTACAAAATTAGAGGATTTTAGAAAACCAAAGTTCAGAATTTTTTGAACAATTTTGGCATTTTTTTATTCTTCCCAATTTCTGTACAAAGTAGAACAGACTAAAAGTTCTCAAAAACAATTTTTCCTAATTAAACTATTAAAGGTTAGTAAAAAAACACAGAAAATTCAGAAAACTATAATCAGATGCAAGAAGATCAAAACACAAAATGCTTGCACCCAAGATGAACATACAACACTCAAGCACACAGGCAAGAATAATACAAATAAAAAGAAAACCAAATGTAATATGTTGTTCTATAGAATTTATAGAAAACAGATTTTCTTTTCAAAGAACAAAGTAACTCACTTCTTGTAATAGACCTTCATCATATCCCCAAAGGTTACCATGACAATTAATTGGAGCTGCATTAAGGGGAAACATTTGTTGACAATAAGACTGTCTTAGACAAGTGCAGAACAATGTGCTGCCTCATTGAGCCATCTCTTTCTCATGACAAATTTGACCCGCCATAAGCAAAATTAGGTCACAAGTCATAACTGCAAATACAAGAAAAGCAAAATTAGAGGAAAGATCAGATCTAAGCAACATTTAGAACTAGGCAAGGATAGGACAAGAAACAATACAATTTGAAGCAAAAGCCAATAATGTCATTAATGCTAGGAAGTACAATGGACATGACCAAATATCACTAAACAGATAAAAGTATTTAGCAACCGACAAAGAAAAACAACAACGCATGAAAGTCCGATATTCATATAACATCCATCTTGTAAGCAGACCCTTTTCCAAAGCATGGTAGTTTAGCTGGAAGGTGTTGCTGTATATATATATATATATACAGATATGAAAATTATAGGTGCCCTTTCAGATATGAAAATCCGCTACTAGAGCAAATGCTACTGGCTAAGCCTTTCCAGTACCTAACAACACAACGGAATCACAGGCGATAAATGCTGTGAGAAGAGATAAGTGGGTCAATAGCTTTTATGTTAAAAAAAAAAATTGTAATCACTGGTGGGATTTCAGTATTTAAAGATTAAGAGACAATTTAATAATCACTAAAAGGAAGAGGAGCAGAAAGAAGACAATAAGGAATCATATTTTTATCATCAGTTTAACCATATTTCCTGCTTCAATGAGGTCTCTAATAAAATAAAGGAGCTTAACGGGACAAAAAGAGAGATCCCTATGTGGGAGAGACCACCAGTAGACGTTATCCCTCGTTGATCAGTATGGTGGACAGATATCTACTGGTCTCTCATACGGTTCCAAACAAAGAAGACATGATATAGGGCATTAACCAGCTCTGCTACCAACTGTTGAAATAATCTAGATTCACATGCACAAGTTCACACGTAGATATAAATGGGTAAGATGCATACCAGTTCTTGTCATGATACACAACTAGAGAAGAATCAAGAATGAAGATGGATAATCTCTTCAGCTAATGGCTACCGTCAATGAACACGAACACAGGTGCTAAACATTGAAGGTGAGCAGGGACTGATCCTCAAAAATTTTTCAAAACCGCTCTGGCTCTTGAATGGGTGCGAAATAAAAAGGTGCATGGTGAAGAATTTTTGGAGTGAAGGGTCACAACCAGTGAAGCCTTCAGCACACGTTCTCAACAAAATTAACAATTCTCTAATTTCAATTACATATTAGCATATGAAACTTGTCCAACTTGGCAAATCCTATGTGGGGCTCAAAGTGAAGGGAGCCAAGAACTCTATGATATGATATGACATGGTTTAATGCGGAGGAGAGGGTTTGGAAAGAGGAGGGCAGCCCGATGCATAGCTGGGTCTTCCTCTGCAAATTGGCGAGTTGTCTGAACCTCAAGGAGAACCCTTACCGCCATGTAAGCAAGTCATGAGGATTGTGATCACATGTTCCTCAAAACAGCAAAGGCAACAAAGATCCAATAAATTTTGGCCACCGTGAGATATTCAATGACTCAATCAGTTGGGCTAATTAACAAATATCATCTACTTTTTCAAAGTTAAGGCATATCTAAAACGACACCCCTTATGTTAAAAGGGCGTAGAAGACGACTAGGGCTGTGATTTGGGGAAAGGGAGACAGGAAACACAGGCAGACGTGAGAATAAAACGTGATCGAAAGAGGCAAGCCTGCGCCTTACCTCGACAGAGATGAGGAAGAGGAACTGATGCGGACGTGAGCAGCTGCCGATGAGGAAGAGGATCAGATGCAGACGTGAGCAGATGCATGTGGGAGACCTTCTGCAGCGCACGAAAAAGAAAAGAAAACAGCAAAGAAACAGGCAAATCAATTATAAAGAAAACCAAAATGGTCAGGCTTCGGTTGGTTTCTCAGCTATGTCAAGTTCCAGCTCCTTGACTTTTTTTACCCTTGCTTTTTTTTACCTCAGCACTACCTTCCGCCAGCAATGGCCACAACCTCTGCCTTCTCAACCAAGGTCTCCTCGGCAAAAGGTCATGACCTTCGACTAATCCGTCCATCCGTCGTCAATTGATATTTTGGAAAAAAAAATCAAAATTGGAAAAGGAAATCGATGCAGGTTGTTGCAGAATTCCAGTTGTTGTAAATCGGCATGAGCATCTCCTAGTGAAAGAGAGAGAGAACAGACCCAAAACACAGGGCTCTTTGGCCAGCCCTCATTTCTAACGGAAATGAAAGAGAGAGATGCTTGTACCTTGGCTGCCAATGTTATAAAAATCTCACTGTGAATCAAATTGGTTAGGGTGCCCATTTGGTGAATTGGCTGATTCAAAGACTCAATCAGTTGGGCTTAGAAACAAATATTATCTACTTTTGTCAAAGAATAAATAGTATATAAATAAGAAAAATCTTAAAAGACTTGAGAAAATAACAAAAAAGTGATAAATGGCAAGTCTACATCCACCGTAGTTTGCCAGAATTTGTTCCACACCTACGATTGATAATCTGTTTCTCTTTTGATCAAGATGAAGGCCAAACAGCCCCTAATATCTGGCATCTTCTGTTGCAGCATCGTTAAAGTGGTCACTGGTCATGACAACTAGACCAATCACAGATGCTCACAGCAGAAAGAAAATAGGAGCAAAATGGAAAGTTGTGCTTATGGCAATTTTCAAAAGCAGCCTTCAGTGTTCAGGAGATGAGGAGTCCCCCCTGGAAAAGAGAAGTTGTGGCAGTCAACGCATGGACAAAAAACTTGCATAAGTAACTCTCCATATGAGGCACATATCATTTGTAAGAAAGAACAAGAATTTGCTTCATACATCCTATATGGAGAATATGGTCTCTTCTACTTTAAGTCACTTTCTCATGTTTCTTCAATTTCTTCATTTTCCTTCATAATTAGATTTTCACGTATACAAGGAAAAAAAAATTGTTATAATACAGGGGTTTTCATACAAGAACTTGCCAAAGTCCAGCTTGAACCCATATGACTGCAAACTTCTACATCAAATGTATGAAATATTTTGGAGGAAAAAATAATTCATAGGCACACCATAATTGTGGTAATCTATAAAGCAATTGCCTGTTCCATAAAAAAAGTCAAAAACAAACTGAAATTAGAACATAGTATCATTAAAATCCTATATCTAGTTGAACCCTCACTATCTTGGAGAAGTTCAACAATGACATCAAAAGACAGTGGACACTTCTGTCAAGTACCAACAAGAACAAACGAGAACATCCTTTTCAGTGACAATGAAGCTTACATGCCTCCTTTCTTTAATCGTTATTGACATCCCAAGCTGTGGAGGTGGCACCTTCAGTTGAACTTGATACGAGCATCAGATGAAAATTGGTTGGAAGAAGACAGAGCTTTACATGCTTGCATATCAGTGAGTACAATGCAAATGTCCCACCTGCAATAAAATTGAGGAACCAAAGGCAAGTCTTGCAATTAGATCTCATAACTAAGATTTAGCTTGAGGACAAAAAGAAATCATGTTTTAACTGTATGAATTGACATGTTAGCTCTGAAAATAAAAACACAATATACGCTCATTTGAACAGTGGGCCCATAAGCCACCGTTCTAGCCTTCTAGGCTGCACTAATACACCACTCAGCCATATCCCACCTGCATTGTGATATTTTAGAAATGCCATAAGAATCAAGCACAGCTGCACATCAACAAATACATGTTTTTCAATACTTGTGCATGTGCACAAGTGTCTTTCCACTTGGGTATGAGAGAGAGACACACACAAACACATGTTCGTGACAGAGACCTGAGTCATATCTTCCATATGCTTTAAACCACAACAAACATTATGCACTAAACCACAACAAACATAAAAAGAAAAGGCATTATTTAAATCAACAACACATTCCTAAGGATGCCTTCACCAACTCTACCACCAACTCTGATTGTATCAAGTACTTTGGCTTTTCTAGAAAAGTTGTCATTGAATGGTTTATGGCATCAAAGGCTCTTGGTTCGCCGGTGAATAGCATCAGAGGCTCTTGGTTCGCCAACTGCAACTGGCCTGGGTAGGCGGTCAAGTTCAGGAAAACCCAGAATGTTAGGATCAAGTTCACGAATCCATGCAATGCATAAAATGCTTGCCATATCAAGTCTTAGGAATTGTTCTTGGGAAAGAAAGATATCACTGTTCACCTTCCAGTTCATGATCCTGGGCCTTACCTACAGCGACAACATCTGGATAAGAACATCAAAAACCAATAACAAATCTAAAAACAAGCTTTCCATGACATTCTAAAATAAGCCGTGTCATTTTCATGCCTAAAAAACTTGCACTATAATATAATTTTGGACCAACCTCAGCCCACCTTCTCCTCCAATGTAGGAAAAACATCTCGGTTATGGGAAGGGGAAGAACTGGATTAAAAGCAATAGACTCAATCAACAAGGAGCAGGTTGAACAGCCAGAATTAAATGAAAATAGCATGAATGAAAAAAGATTGAATAATAATTATAATATCATAATTTTCCCCAATGCTGAATACTGCCCTGATTTATGGATAAACAAAACACATATTAGTCAAAAGGGGATTGGTTAGTTCCTCTTATGCCAAGAAAACCTCGAAATATAACAAAAGATGTCAAGTTTTGACTTTGAAATAGTTCAAAATTATCACTTTAACTCATAAGCTTGAGTGCTCGTGTTGTGCAAGTAATATGTCATTCACTTATCCATAGCACCATACAAGGATTAGGATTCATTTCCCATCAATGTCGTTAAACCTCTAGAAGGGATATCTTTCAATTTCCAAAATGTGAACATAAAGGAATCATCCTCGACATCTTAGTAATAAAAAAAAGGAGCAGATATTGACCCCAAATTCGCACATCCACAAAAGATCGTTACATTCAATTCCTGCGAGTTCAACCTTCATGTCTTTCATCTCTTGGCAGGCACCTTTTGTTTTTTTTTTCTTAGTTTTTTTGTTTTTCTTTCTTTTGCATTTAGCTTTTTGCTATTTTTTTTTCAGGCCGACCTTCACCTTCAAGGGAATACCTCACCACCTCAAAGGCTACTACGAAGCTCCACTGCTTTGGTGGTTAAGTGTAGCTTTGTCACGTGTCCAACCCGCTTCCTTACGGGTTTTCGACGAGCCAAAGGTTCGTAAGTCATTATCTTCGCGAAATAGACATAAATCAGCTTTATGCCTACTCGGTACTCTTGATTACTGACTCAGAGGAACAACTACACAAGCCCCGAGCCCATCTCTCAACACTCATTTTGCTACCTGCCAAGATCTTACGAGCATTGTGGCTTCTCTCTCAGTATATATTCACGTTAAATCCTTGCAAATGTTTGAACACCAGAGTCAATAGCATTTCCTAGTCTTAACCTTCTCGGCTTCATAGGAGTTTTCCTTACTGTTTAGATCCAGGATTTTTTCAACATTCCTCTTCCATTGCTTGACAACAAAAACTTGAAAGTTTCTCCTACTCGAGAAGATACTTAGAGTAAAGCAAAGACATATCATTATGAGCGAAGACATTTTTAAAATGTTTCTAAACAAAATTAAAAATATTTTTACTTTACAAATGTTCTTGACATCAAATGGTATATCACGAGGAGGCATGAGCTCTACTCCCTAAAGAGATGGGTGAATGCAAAACAAGATGGGTAGACTGAGTAAGAGGCAGACTTTTCGACTTCTGACAGGTTCAAAAATCTGGGTTAAAAAGACATTATATTGTAAAGAATCGATATGAAAACTAAGGATTTTTTTATCTACAGAAGTAGAGGATTTTAGAAAACCAAAATTCAGAATTTTTTGAACAATTTTGGTATTTTTTTTATTCTTCCCAATTTCTGTACAAAGTAGAACAAAATAAAAGTTCTCAAAAACAATTTTTCCTAATTAAACTATTAAAGGTCAGTAAAAAACCCACAAAATTCAGAAAACTATAATCACATGCAAGAAAATCAAAACACAAAATGCTTGCACCAAATATGAACATACAACACTCAAGCACACAGGGCGAGAATAATACAAATAAAAAGAAGAAATCACACTGTTATTCTATAGAATTTATAGAAAACAGATTTCCTCTTCAAAGAACAAAGTAACTCACTTCTTGTAATGGACCATCAACCTTTATCGTATTCCCAAAGGTTACCATGACAATTAATTGGTGCTGCATTAACGGGAAACATTTTTTGACAATAAGGCTGTCTTAGACAAGTGCAGTCCACCAATTAAGAAGGAAATAAAGAAAAAAAGGAAAAAAATGCATACCCGATAACGACTGCTAAAGCCTGTCTACAACAATGCGCTGCCTCATTGAGCCTTCCCTTTCTCACGACAAATTTGACCCGCCATCAGCAGAATTAGGTCACAAGTCATAACTGCAAATACAAGAAAAGCAGAATTATAGGAAAGATCTAAGCAATATTTAGAACTAGTCAAGGATAGGAGAAGAAACCATACGATTTTAAGCAAAAGCCAATAATGTCATTAATGCTAGGAAGTACAATAGACAGGCCCAAATATAAATAAACAGATGAAGGTATTTAGCAGCCAACAAAGAAAAGCGACAACGTAGGAAAGTCCGATATTCATATAACATCCAAGTTGTAAGGAGACCCTATTCCAAAGCACGCTAGTTCATAGCTAGAAGGTGTCGCTGTGACCAATAGGTCACAGGCTGACAGCAACAATTTTGATAGCAAGATGATCACATCTGCTATAATGCATTGACTTTAACAATACGCAGCTTTTTTATTTTGATACTTTGATCATACAAGCCAATAGTATTTTACTGTATTTATGTTAACATTTAATATAAAAACGGCTTTTAATTAAAATTTCAAAATTCTTAAAAAGCATCCAACAAATCGTAATACCGCAAAACAAATGCATTAGAATGAGATCCAGGAGCAAAGACTGAAAAACCATCCATACTGATTGAAACTGAATGCAAATCAGTGACGGAGCCACATATGAACTGCCCACATCAGCCCTTCAACGTTTCTTTATTTTCACATTAACATATTCAAATATTTGTATGTATGAATGTATGTATATGTACATATATATATATAAGTGCCCTTTCGGATATGAAAATCTGCTACTGGAGCAAATGCTAGTGATTGAGCCTTTCCAGTACCTAACAACGGAGTCACAGTAGAGAAACGCTGTGAGAAGAGATCGGTGGGTCAATAGCTTTTTATATTTTAAAAAAAAATTGTGATCAATTGGTGGGGTTTCAGTATTTAAAGATTAAGAGAGACAATTTAATAATCATTAAAGGGAAGAGGAGCAGAAAGGAGACAACAAGGAATCATCTTTCTATCATCAGTTTAACCATATTTACTGCTTCAATGAGGTCTCTAATAAAAGAAAGGAGCTTAAGGGGACAAAAAGAGAGATCCCCTATGTGGGGGAGACTGCCGGTTAGATGCCGTCCCTCGTTGATCTGTACGGTGGATATCTACTGGTCTCTCGTACGGTTCCAAACAAAGAAGACATGATATAGGGCATTAACCGGCTCTGCTACCAATTGTTTGTTGAAAGAATCTAGATTCACATGCACAAGTTCACACGTAGATATAAACCGGTCAGATGCTTATCGGTTCTTGTCATGATACACAACGAGAGAAGAATGAAGAATGAAGATGGATAATCACTTTGGCTAACGGCTACCATCAATGGACACGAACACATGTGCTAAACATTGAAGGTGAGCAGGGACTGATCCTCAAAAATTTTTCAACTATTGAAACCGCTCTGGCTCTTGAATGGGTGCGAAAAAAAGAGGTGCATGGTGAAGAAGTTTTGGAATGAAGGGTCACAACCAGTGAAGCCTTCAGCACACGTTCTCAAACAAAATTAACAATCCTCATAATTCAGTTACCTATTAGTATATGAAACTTGTCCAACTTGGCAAATCCTATGTGGGGTTCAAAGTGAAGGGAGCCAAGAGCTCAATGATATGATATGACATGTTTTAATACGAAGGAAATGGAAGTGGGCAGACTTAAAAGAGGAGAGGGTTTGGAAAGAGGAGGGCAGCCGGATGCATAGCTGGGTCTGCCTCTGCAAATCGGCGATTTGTCTGAATCTCAAGGAGAACCCTTACCATCCTGTGTGAGCAAGCTAATGAGGATGGTGATCACAATGTTCCTCAAATACAGAAAAGGCAACAAAGATCCAATAAATTTTGGCCACCGTATGATATTCAATGACTCAATCAGTTGGGCTTAGAAACAAATATCATCTACTTTTTCAAAGATAAAGCATATCTCAAACGACCAGGGTGAAGAAGACGACTAGGGCTGCGATTTGGGGAAAGGCAGACAGGAAACACAGGCAGACGTGAGAATGAAACGGATAGAAGAGGCAAGCCTGAGCCTTACCTCGACAGAGATGCGGAAGAGGAGCTGATGCAGACATGCGCTACGAGAATGAGCAGCTGCATTGCGGGAGAGCTTCTGCGAGAGGAAGAGGAGCCTTGTCCACGAGCAAAGACTATGCCCTAACGGGCAGCAATTTTGTCCGCACTGAAGAAGGAAAGACATGGGTTGGGCTCGATAAACCTTCCCTCTCGACAAACTTTCAAAATCGACCGAAATATTTTGGAGAAACACTTTAGTTTTAAAAATTCCATAAACTGCCTTTCTGAAAAGTTGCGGGCGTAACAGCGGGACTCACCGTCAAACTGTCTTAACAGAGGGAGATGCAGCCTAGTTCAATGCCCTCGGTCTTTCAGAATGGTTCCGTGGAACATCAACCTGTCACGGGAGATGGGCCGCACTCAGAGTTTGTTCGGGAGATGGGCCGCACTCAGAGTTTGTTGAATCAATTGTTCGTTCATTTTTTGAATAGATAATATATTTGGTAATTCATAGCCGATTCTGTTGAATCGATGAATCCGCACAGTTCACTACTTCATTTGGTATACCTTTCAATTTTTAACAATACTACAATAAGGTCAACAGCCCAACATCTACTCGGTTTCCACTCTGTTGGCAGCAATAGTGATAATCTTAATCCGATATTTCGATGGGGATGCATATTAGAGTAGAAAGCATTAATAATTAAGTGAAGGGGCTGATGGGTGAAAGTAGAAGCAAAGGCCAGTAAAGATGAATTGACTGATTTTAACTAGAATATGCTTTAATCCAAGGAACCATAGTTCTTGCTTACGGATTTATGCTTCACACGTAAAACTTGGTGCATGTTTCTCAACCCCGCCTCAAAAAGGCAAAGCAGTGCCCTCTTCTTCCATGTCTCAGATAAAGTTGACAGTCTTCCGAAAAAATGGCTTACATTTTGTAGAATCTAAAAGTGATGCTGATCGCAATCACTTGCTGGTTGCTGCCAAGCATTAGTTTTAACATGGCAAAAGGACAGGACAAAAAAAAATATTTGATTCGGGAAAAAATATCTCCCAATAATATGTATACACTTCCATAAAATATTCCACAAAACTGGTCAAGAATTAATGCTGCCAGTCGTTTCCCATCTTCCCCAACATCTTAAAGTTTCAAACTAATAACCCGGAACAATTTGATGCAGACGAGGAGTCAAAAAACTGAATCTCTGGTTCAACTACATGGTAAAAATGATTAGGAGGCATTGTCAAGCTTGAGGCACTGCTTTCCAACATCATGACAACTTCTTTCATACAAGGTATATCAATTGGATTCCATTGTATGCACCACAAGGCAATGGTGGCTATCTTTCTTACAATTTCATCTTGACCTTCTCCAATGCCTTCCAATTTCTGATTCTTATAAAGAGTAGCATGAATCCATTGAGGAAAATACCATTCACTAGAAGCCCCATCAGTGGGACCAAACTTTTCTTTCATCCCAATCACCGCCATCAGTAGCATTCCAAAGCTATGAAACATCCGTTTTATGTGAGACATGCTTGGAATTCCCATAAAATAATTCCGGAGCAATATAACTGATTGTGCCTTTGCCTTCTATAATAGTTACACTGCTTCTCTCCTTACAAAATGATTTTGCTAGGCCAAAAATCAGAAATCTTTGGTGTAAAGACACTCTTCTGTTTAGAAGAATGTTATGTGGCTTGATGTCAAAGTGGATGATTCTTCGGTCACAGCCTTGGTGTAGATACTCAATTCCCCTGGCAGTGCCTAGTGCTATATCGTATAGCCTTTCCCTCAACAAGCAATGGCCTGCAACTATGGTGTCAGTAAACTTCTCAAGTGAACCATTTTCCATGAAGTCGTAAACAAGTGCTCTTCGAGACCCTTCGACACAAAAGCCAAGAAGGCGAACCACACTGACATGGTGAATCATACCGATGGTGGCAACTTCATTACAAAATTCTTCCCCATCATTATATGATTTTTCCATAAGCTTTACAGCCACCGGTGTGCCATTGGTCAACCATCCTTTATAGACATTTCCAAAGCCACCCTGCCCAAGTTGACATTTGAACTTACTTGTCATATGATTATGTCGATGTGTACCTAGTGGTTGTGAGACTTCTCAACTTTTGTTGGTGTACGGAATGGCAAGCATCAGGAGACCTTGAACAAGAAATCCAAAGGGATCGAGTAATGAAAACAATAAACATGCTGTCAGAAGGCTGCCGACTGCTGCTAGACAACCTGCTGAAATGAAACTGAATATTACACTCTTGGTGGCAGCACTCTTAAACTTTTCCTGGATGAAATGTACAAATTGTCATTTTAAGATATCAACTCTAGGCTAAGATGCAAAAGTGATGCGTTAAAGTTCATCACTGTTGAAATGTCTTTGTTCTAATCGATCATTTAGGGCTGCCCTTTGTACCAATGTATGAAGGTAACGATGCCTGAAAACCAAATTTTTCACTGGGATAAGTGCCAAATCGACGAGCACAGCATGGTTAATTTGCTAACCAACGATCATGGGCAAAGTTAGGGAGACTCGGTATGGTCCTTTAAACACCAAGACTCCCTATATATATATGTGTGTGTGTGTGATATCGTTGATCTGTTGCATCTGCATGACGTTGTATGGTTTTGATATTCTTGAGCTTCCTGCATATAAAAGTAAAGATATGTTAAAAGTTTTCAATGGATAGCCAATATGACAACCAATTTATGAGGATTAGGTATAAAGGCCGGCTTTCATTAAATGTCAAAAAAGTAGTATTACTAAGTGAATGCCAGAATTAAGAGGAGCGTTGGGATGTACAGTTGAAGGGCAAAAGAATAGTGATCTTTTCCAATTATTGTTCTGATGTCAGTCGAGGGCACCAAAATGAAATTAAGAATAGAACATATATATAATTGATGGGTCTGGCCATTCGATATGGCCGACCGTGCAGAGTGCGCTGCGGATGCCAGCCATTTTCCCAAAGCTGGCATTTCAAATGAGACAAGATTGTGCATATTTACATGCCCGAGAAATGGACGTCCAACAAGTTTATCAAACATTGATTTTGATTAATTTCTTTAGACTTGCCAATCGGCACATATACTTTCAAGCTCGTTGTAATATTGAAAGATTCAGCCAACTTGAATCCCCCAAAATATCAATCTAGTTGGATTTTAGGAAACCAGCGGAAAGCTGGCGGACCCGACTAGACTGCTTGTATACATTAATTTTGAGTTATTTTAGTTTTTTAATTAATAATTTACAAGATCCTACATGTAAACTTAGCTAACTTTTCAATGTCAATGACATTGTGAATGAATAATTAAGTTGACATTCATAATTGATAGCACAGTAAGCGCGTGCGGCCTTTTAAGTTGAGAATCATCATTAATACCTAGAGCCCGTTTGATTTGTTGGAATTTTAATGTAGTGGTGGAACTTTAATTCAAATCTTCAAAAAAGTTCCAAATCCAATCAAACATAAAACAATTGTCCTGAGAGCTTTGGTGGTCTGACTCATAATTCTTTGTACGCCCGCATGCATAATTTTTTGTAGACACCAACATAGGAGTGTGCACGTCAACAGTTTCAGCATTTTGTACAATGACTTAAAGTCTTTTGTGGAGCCACATTTAAACCAAGTGGACTATGACGTTCTAAAATCCAATTAATTAAGGGACCCCACAATTTACATGGGCGGGCAAATTACCTGGATCGCCTGCCCCAGTTGAATTTCCTGCAATGACATTTTAAAAATATTTCTCTTCCACTCGTCGCAATGGGAGAACCATTTTGTACACCAGTGACATTGATGATTGAAAAAATATCGAGGTGTTATTATATACAACTAGTAAAACTTCATTCCTGCATCCCAACAACATCTAATTAACAATGGATTCGTATGTATGTTAAAATAAATAGCCTTTAATAACGTTCCACATAAAGAATTTTCTGTTTTTCATTTCTCCTACCGAATTAAATCCACAATAACGCTCCTTACACAATGATTTTGACCCTTTCAGTTTTCAAAAATCAGTAAAAACATATTTCTCTAGATCAAGGATCGGTAAAAGAATATTTCTCTATCTTCTCTTGACTTCACATGCATTATGAACCAGACAACACTATTAAAAGTATAACAATCAGAGCCATTACCATCTCTAGCTTTGTAAACCAAGCATCACTGAGAAAGAGATCAATGCTGCAGCTGTCTACTTACAAGAACATTGTTCCCGCTGACGTTTCCCGGATTTGGAATTGTTATAGCGTTCACACATTGCACAATTCATTATCTAGCTAGATAAGCAACAAACTGTCAGGAAATAGGAGTTGAGGAAAGCATCTGGTTGCAATCCCATTTGTCAAATGCACAAATATTTAAAGTATGGTCACGTTATTGGTGAATGATTGCTACTACAGGAACAATCAAGTTTTGCAGGCTAGAGACGTAACCATGATTTATAAATTCAGATTGGTATCAGATCCTGGTGAATATTTGGCATCAGATCCCGCTTTCATCTAGGTCAGAATCCAACCGGAGGCATGCTACTAATTTTTTCATGAACTTGTGCTACAACGTATTTTAGATCTAGAAAAAAAATTGTTAAATCCAAATACAGATCTCAATTGCTTGTCAGTGTTCTACATTCGGATTTAGATGTTTTAAATCAATTTCATTTTCTTTATAGGTTTAAATGGCCTATGAACGATGGGAATTTGCAAACTGGAGGTCCAGAATTTCGGACAAAATAAAGCATAGAAACTGAGCAGCTTGAATTGTGATTTTTCAAGTTAACTGGCATCTATATGTTTACTAAAGTCGGTTGTAATTTGGACTTCGACATGAATTTGAATAGAAAAATAGTAACACTGGATCCAAATCCATGTCCATAGTTCCAACTTCAACAATCAAATGAGAAAGGACGGTAGCCAAATGGTGGGACTAAAAGACAATATGAGAAATCTTTTTATGTAGTATTTGTCTATATACATACATAATATATACATAACATATATATATATATGATATTGTTATATGTGCATAT
>NW_022205050.1:0-27564 GCF_008831285.2 Nymphaea colorata
CTTCTGGAACAGCGGTCCCTCGCTCACCAAAATAAGCTAGAGAATCGCAGCCACATCCAGGTGGAGATTTCAAACTCGCCCTGCGAGGATAGGAACGATACTCTGCAACTCACCAGCATTGATGGATATGCTGCTGCAGTCTATGACGGTCATGGAGGATGGCAAGTGGTAGAGATTATTTTACTCAGTCTGAGCTCTGCAAGTAGAAGCTGCTGAAGCGTTTGGACTAAGTCTTGGGCAGGAACAAGGGCAAGTTCGCGAGTGACGACGAACTGGTGACAGAATCAATCAAAGAGGCCTTCCTGGAGGTGGAGAAGGAGTTCCTGGCCACTGCCCTCCTCAGCTACAAATACGGTACGATCGACCATATAAAGGATTTGGGCGGGCGGGAAGAGCAGGCTCATGCGCGCTCGTTTGCGTAGTCTATAATAATCGTCTTTACTGCGGAAACGCTGGAGACTCCCTGGCCTTGCTGGTCTATGATGATAGTCCCATGGGATTCACATAGCTCAACCGGGAACTAAATGCTAACAATCCTGAGGAGCAAAAAAGGCTAAGAGCTCAATTCCCCAACGAGGAAGACGTCGTCATCTGCAAGAAAGACAACAACCAGTCCTGCTACATAAAGGGAAGACTGCAGCCCACTCGCTCCATCGGCGATTTTCGGCTTAAGTACGCTGAATTCAACAATCCCAAGAACTATCCTTCAGAAATGGAGTTCCAGTCGCCTCTGAAGAACTTTTCAGGAAACTACATCACTGCTATCCCTGAGGTGCAATCCTTCGACCTCACCAGCAAGCACAGGTCAGTGGTCTTGGCGTCGGATGGCCTGTGGGACAAGTTGGGCCGTCAGGAGGTGGCGTAGGTGTTTAAGAAGTATCCAATTAAATAGGTTCCGAATGTGCTGATCAACAAATGCCTGGAGAAGGCGGCAGAGGAGACGAAGATGAGCGTGCAGGAGATCAGAGCGAAGCAGCAGGGAAAGAAGAGAAAGATCCACGATGATATCACAGTTGTTGTGCTTGACCTCACCAAACAGGCCAAATGAAGAATGATCATCATGTTATCACTGAATAGCATTTCTATATTCCCGAATTACTTTTATTTATCGAAGTTCTAAAGTATTTTAATGCTAATCAAAGTTTCTTTAAGTTTTGCTCCTTAATATTTTTAAAAGGAAGTATCGATTTTGTCAAACAAATATTGAATTCCATTTAAGATGCTGCTGATTTGGCCTTGAACTCATGTTTTCCTTTATTTAGTGCATCTCAATGTAATCAGATTAGAAGAAAAAAACTGCGTCAATTACTTATCTAAATATGATAAGCAAATTCCTGAAAAACATAGAGATAAATATCTTTTTGATTTACTTTTATTGTTTCGAAAAGTTTCCTCCTCCAACGTTAGCTAATAATCAATCTAATATTTATTAATTTGTACTAAATTAGATATGGATCATCTGCGAATCTGCTAAAGAGTGGATGTAAGCTATAATCGATTCAGAAATACAGTTAGTTTAAGGAATTGTAGCCAGAGGATCAGTAATAAGAAAGCGAAGATGAAGCAGAGGATCTTTGGCGAAAAATTGGATAAAGATAAATGAAGAAGAATCGTAAGACCCACTTCTATAGTCCCTCCATGCTGCCTTTCAAAGTATTTGAATTGAGACTCAGGCGAACGGCGAAAGGCAATGCTGCTTCATTTCCTCTACATTCAAGCCACTGTGCTAGTCCCATTCCTATCCTTCTACATATTCTAGCACATCATCGCCAGCACGTATAGCACCACTTCCAATATTGCCTTAGTTGCCTTCATCATCAGCATCAAAATTACCAAACCGTTTTTACGGATTTTCGCTGAGCACAGACTCAGAAAGATCGGGCTTCGCATGCATAAGATCCTCGTAAAGGCCGTCCTCGAAAAGACTCTCAAAGTATCCCTGCTTTCGAATAACGAGATCACAGCCAGCCAACTAGTTAAGGTCATGCAGGTTGACATGGAGAAGATAATATCATATCCTTAGATCAAGTCCACCTCCTTACCAACTTCTACGGCATGGTCTTCAGCATCTTCATCATCATTTTCCTATTTGGCTGGGGCGGGTTCTGGGCATTATCGTATACGTGTGCCTTCTATCCTTTCGGATTTTTTTCAGAAAGACGATTGAAGTATACGATGAGGAGCTGAGCGTCCAAACTGGCAACAGAGTGAAGCAGACTGTGGACATCTTCGGCATAATAAAGTTCATTAAGGTGGCAGCGCTCTAGATTCCTTATTTCAAGCAGCTTGTGAAGCTGCGTGAGGCAGAACTGTCAGTTTTGCATTGCAAGAACAATTTTGAAATGTTTCCTTTGTTTGCGCTAACATGCTCTATCAGGCTGGTATTGCTGACGACCTGTCTGGTGCTTATCGCTAAAGGGCAAGAGTTTAACTCAGCAGTAGTATTTACACTAAATTTTGCATTAATTAATATTAACCTCTACTACATGCTTACTGCTCTCACAAGCCTCAAAGAAGTTAAAATATCTATGAAGAATATTGATGCTGTACTCAGAACTCAAGAAATTAACACATCACATATTCACGTAGTAATGGAATACTTTAAGAAGCTGTTGTGGTTAGAAATGGCAACTTTTATTGGGATATAGAATCTAATATCTCAGGAACATAAAAACAGAGAGTAATACTGAGGGACATAAACCTGAGCATCAGGAGGGGGGAGCTGGTGAGCGTGGTGGGGCGGTACGGGAGCGGGAAGACGTCGCTGGTGAACGCGGTGCTGGGAGAGATGCGGGAGGGAGGGGGGTCTGCGGTGCGGCTGGGAGGCAGCCTGGCCTATGTCTCTCAGAAGCCGTGGATCGTCAGCGACACCCTCCGAAACAACGTCCTCTTCGGCGCTCCCTTCGACCCCGACCGCTACGCCGCCGCCCTGCACTTCGCCTCCCTGCACTTCGCCTCCCTCAAGGCCGACCTCGACTCGCTGAGTAGGGGCGACGCTACGCTCATCGGCGAGCGCGGGTGCACCCTCTCGGGCGGGCAGCGTGCGCGGGTGTCGTTGGCGCGCGCGCTGTACTCCGGCGCCGACGTCCTTCTCTTGGACGATATCCTGAGCGCAGTCGACGCCCACGTCGCCGCCTTCCTCTTCTTCGAAACCCTCAAAAAGCATTTAAGGGGAAGGACCGTCCTCCTCATCACCCACGCCCTCCACTTCGTCCAGCACACCGACCGCATCCTCCTCATGGACGCCCTCACCCTCGCCGCCCAGGGCACCTTCGAACAGCTCAAGCACCACCCCTTCTCGAACAGGTCACAGCTTCTCTAAATAAATCTTCAAGACATCATGAAGAGATTCAATTATATCAACCTGGATAAGCTCAATATGACTTATAATTATAATAGGCTATTGAGGATAATGTAGTCGTGTAACAATTTCTGAAGAGAAGTGGAGGCATAAATTCAAGGCACTCACATTTATTCTCCTTTCAGTGGGGTTAATTCTGAACATAGCTTTGGGTTTTTGGATGAATAAATGGGCAAATTCGGTAGATTACAACGAAAGTAAATATTCTACTTTATTTTTGATAATGACTTTCCTGACAAGCACAACCTTCATGTTGCTTTTCTTCTACATCCTTCACTCGCCTGTACTCCTCAACGTCTATAAGGATATGGTAAAGCGAGCGCTCTTTGCGTCTCTCGGCTACTTCTAAAGCACTCCTATCGCCAAATTGACGCAAAGACTCTCAGGAGACCTCAACAAGCTTGATAAGGTAGTCCTCATGTAGTACTTCTCATTCACTTCCAACCTAGTCCTAGTTCTCAGCTTCATAATCTCTGTCTTCTTAATCTTCCTTACAAGCACCACATTGTCCTCCTCATCATCTTTGTCATCTTCTTAGCTATACTACTATACAAGTATAAAAAATATTTTTAAGCTTCTGAAGGGTATCGTCACTATGAAGATGAGCTGAAAGTTGCATATAACAGTTATTATGTGTAGCTGATCCAGGGACAATCAATCATTCGTGCTTTTGGAAAAGTAGAAGAAAAATAAAACTAATTTTTGAAAATCATCAACTATTTTGTAAGACAAAGAAGTCATAAATGGAATTGACTCTATAATCACTTCATGTTGTCATTATCTTCCACTTTCTACCTTACCATTCTTCTTGTCTTTTTCTTTTATGTCCGAAAATTCAATGAGTATGACGTTTCTTACTTTTAAATATACTTTGTATGGAATAATTATTGCAAAGGGCCAATAAAACGTCATGTAATTCCTGGTCAAGCTCAAGTGCCTTACCAAATGTGAATAGCTGGCCAACATCCCAACGTAAGACGGGTACAGGTCCCTCCTGAGCGAGTGGGGGGACGACAACGAAGAGGAGATAGCGGAGAGGGTGAGCTCGCTGCGGTCGATGAGCCCCGTCACGCGGGGAGAAATCGAGTTCAGGGAGGTGCGGCTGAGCTACAGGAGGGAGATGGGGGACGTGCTGAAGGGAGTGAGCTTCAGGGTGAGGGCGGGGGAGAAGGTCGGCGTGGTGGGGCGGACGGGCAGCGGCAAGTCCACGCTCTTCCTCGCCCTCCTCCGTATCATATAACCCTACGCAGGCAGCGTCCTCATCGACGGAGTCGACGCGCGTCGCCTCAGCCTCGCCGCCCTCCGCGCCAGCGTCAACTTCATCCTCCAGGAACACTTCCTCTTCGCGGGCACCGTCCGCAGCGTACCTATGTGATTAGCCAGAACGTGGACCCGTCGGAGGAGCACAGCGAGGCGGAGGTGGAGGAGGCGCTGCGGCTGTGCGGAGTGTGGGAGGGACTGCGGGAGGGAGTGCGGACGGCGGTGGCGGAGGGAGGGGAGAACCTGAGCGTGGGGGAGCGGCAGCTGGTGAACATCGCGCGGGCGCTGCTGAGCAGGCGGAAGGTGGTGCTGATCGACGAGGCGACGGCGAGCATCGACCCCCTCACCGACGCGAAGGTGCAGGCAGTGCTCTCCGCCCACTTCAGCCACTGCACCGTCCTCACCATCGCCCACCGCCTCGACACCCTCCGCAACTCCCACCGCCTCCTCGTCCTCGACCGCGGCGCAGTCGCCGAGTTCGACACCCCCCACAACCTCCTCAGCAACCCCCACTCCCTCTACTCCCAACTATGCGCGGAAACCAAGGGAGAAAAAATAGAATGATGTATGGCTATTTTATGGTGAAACGTTTTATCTTGCCCTTGCTCTGGAAGTAAAATTAAGGATGAAACTTGCAATACCCATTGTTTTTTTTTAGCTCAAAATTATCTTTTCCCCTTTAATTTATAATTTCTTGATTAAAGATAACTTAATATAAACCATGCTTTACCTTCGCATAGCGGATAAAGTCGACGTAGAATTAATTTCATAAGAAATTCAATAGAACCGGTCAAATCGATCACTAGTAACCCTACGAGGACTAAAAGGCCGATGCGGATGACCAGTGGAGGAAATATTGGTCAATAAGTGACAACCAAAGTTAGGACCCTCTCCTTGAATCATTAAACGAAACCTTCAAGGGTATTTTTAAATAACATAGGCTAGATAAGCTTAGCCACGTTTCTGCACTTCCTTTACTTTCAGTTCACGATGGTCATTCCCCTCCTTTCTTACTATATCTTTGTCAATATCGTAGATGATACATACAATACACAAAACAATATTGCTTTTGTCTTCACTGTCATCATCATTAAACTCGTAAAACCCTTTCTGCGAGTCTATGCGTAAAACAAACTCAGGAGCATTGGACAGAGAATGCAAAATATACTTTCAAAAGCTGTCCTATCCAAGACCTTCAAAGTATCCCTGCTTTCCAATCACGATGTGACTAGCAGCGAACTGCTGAAGATCATGCAGGTAGACATTGAAAGAATATCCAAATACCCCTAACAAAATCATATATGCTTTCCAACATCTACTGCCTCTTTTTCAGCATGGCAACCATCGTATTCCTTTTGGGTGGGCAGGAGTGGTCGGTATTGTAGTCTTAGTCCTCACTCTTTCTGTCAGAGCTTGCTTTAAAGACACCATGAATAGATATGAATAATAGCTGGGTGTATAGACTGGAAAAAGAGTGCAAAATACTGTGGACATCTTCAACATAATAAAGTTTATCAAGGTAGCGGCATTAGAAATCCCTTACTTTAAGAAGCTGGTAAGGCTACGTGAGGATGAACTATAAATCCTTCACAGCAAAAATAAATTTGAAATAATTCCCCTGTTTACAGTAGCTTGCTCAGTGCGACTTGTGGTCTTGGCAGTATGTTGGGTGTTGATTATGCAGGGAAAGCAGTTTAGCTCTGCCGTTATATTCACACTTAACTTTATATTTATCAATACCAATTTCGTCGTTTTGATCAATGCTTTCACAACAATCAAAGAAACTAAAATTTCTCTCAAGATCATTGATCGTTTCCTTAGAGCTCAGGAAATGAACACTTCGCACATCACCCGAACCGACGCTTCCTGCGAGGAGGCCATCGCAATTAGGAACGGGAACTTCTTCTGGGAGGTTCGGTCGGAGCAGTAGACCTGGCCCCCGAGAGGATCCGGCTGAGCAACATAAACCTGAGCATCAGGAGGGGGGAGCTGGTGAGCGTGGTGGGGCGGTACGGGAGCGGGAAGACGTCGCTGGTGAACGCGGTGCTGGGAGAGATGCGGGAGGGAGGGGGTCTGCGGTGCGGCTGGGAGGCAGCCTGGCCTACGTCTCTCAGAAGCCGTGGATCGTCAGCGACACCCTCCGAAACAACGTCCTCTTCGGCGCTCCCTTCGACCCCGACCGCTACGCCGCCGCCCTGCACTTCGCCTCCCTCAAGGCCGACCTCGACTCGCTGAGTAGGGGCGACGCTACGCTCATCGGCGAGCGCGGGTGCACCCTCTCGGGCGGGCAGCGTGCGCGGGTGTCGTTGGCGCGCGCGCTGTACTCCGGCGCCGACGTCCTTCTCTTGGACGATATCCTGAGCGCAGTCGACGCCCACGTCGCCGCCTTCCTCTTCTTCGAAACCCTCAAAAAGCATTTGAGGGGAAGGACCGTCCTCCTCATCACCCACGCCCTCCACTTCGTCCAACACACCGACCGCATCCTTCTCATGGACTCCCTCACCCTCGCCGCCCAGGGCACCTTCGAACAGCTCAAACACCACCCCCTTCTCGAACAGGTCACAGTGGCCGTCAAAACAGAGAAACCAGCCAAGAAAACAGATCAGTCTTGGTAGACTATCAGGCTTCAAATACGAGGTTGAAGGTAAGGTATAATCTTAACCGAATAAATAAGCAATCGATATCTTCTTCGAGCGTAGTGGTGGACTGAAGTTCAAATAATAACACTTATATTCGTTTTATTGACTTCAGCATCTTATCTGATTGTCGGTTTTTGGCTGAACAAATGGGCATATGCAGCGGACTATCACTAAGCAAACTATGTGTGGATATATCTTCTTATAGTCGTTTTGATCAGTGCAACCACTATCATTCTCTTCATCTATATTCTATACTCGCCCATTCTCATCAACGTGTATAAGGACATGGCCAAAAGGACTCTTTTCGCATCATTAGGTTATTTCGACAATACTCCTATTGCCAAAATCATTCATAGGCTTTCTAACGACCTGGGCATGCTGGATAAAATCGTTCTGGTTCAATACTTTGCCTTCTCTACGCATGTTGCGATTGCTGGTTGCTACGTCTTTTCCATTTTTTGTATTTACTTCTTGACTAAACACTACATTTTGCTCATCATCTTCATCGCTGTCTTGGCGTTCACCCTCTATGAGTATTGGAGGTACATAAAAACTGCCAAAGCATACCGCCAAGCTGAAGACGAGCTCAAAATTCCCATAAATAGTTACTTCACTGAAGTTGTACAAGGACAGTAGACCATACGTGCTTTCGGGAGGACAGCAGAAAGAGAATAAAAATTCCAAAGATATAATGAAGAGTATAACTATATCAAAGGCATAGTGAATGGCATTGATGTCCTTGTCAACTTCCAACTGTCGCTATCTTCAACGCTATACATCATTCTTTTGCTATGCAGCTATTTCTACACCGAATAATTTAATCAATATGATGTATTTTTGCTTGTCAATATACTCAGCATGGAGGAATATCTTCAAAGAGTCAATTAGAATGTAATGTAATTCCTGGTAAAGCTCAAGTGCCTTACCAAGTGTGAATAGCTGGCTAACATCCCAACGTAAGACGGGTACAGGTCCCTCCTCAGCGAGTGGGGGACGACAACGAAGAGGAGATAGCGGAGAGGGTGAGCTCGCTGCGGTGTCTGAGCCCCGTCACGCGGGGAGAAATCGAGTTCAGGGAGGTGCGGCTGAGCTACAGGAGGGAGATGGGGGACGTGCTGAAGGGAGTGAGCTTCAGGGTGAGGGCGGGGGAGAAGGTCGGCGTGGTGGGGCGGACGGGCAGCGGCAAGTCCACGCTCTTCCTCGCCCTCCTCCGTATCATATAACCCTACGCAGGCAGCGTCCTCATCGACGGAGTCGACGCGCGTCGCCTCAGCCTCGCCGCCCTCCGCGCCAGCGTCAACTTCATCCTCCAGGAACACTTCCTCTTCGCGGGCACCGTCCGCAGCGTACCTATGTGATTAGCCAGAACGTGGACCCGTCGGAGGAGCACAGCGAGGCGGAGGTGGAGGAGGCGCTGCGGCTGTGCGGAGTGTGGGAGGGACTGCGGGAGGGAGTGCGGACGGCGGTGGCGGAGGGAGGGGAGAACCTGAGCGTGGGGGAGCGGCAGCTGGTGAACATCGCGCGGGCGCTGCTGAGCAGGCGGAAGGTGGTGCTGATCGACGAGGCGACGGCGAGCATCGACCCCCTCACCGACGCGAAGGTGCAGGCAGTGCTCTCCGCCCACTTCAGCCACTGCACCGCCCTCACCATCGCCCACCGCCTCGACACCCTCCGCAACTCCCACCGCCTCCTCGTCCTCGACCGCGGAGCAGTCGCAGAGTTCGACACCCCCCACAACCTCCTCAGCAACCCCCACTCCCTCTACTCCCAACTATGCGCGGAAACCAAGGGAGAAAAAATAGAATGATTGGATAAATTTGCTCTTGTTTTAATTTGTATTTGAGCCTTACAATTCGGATTATGAGTGAGTCATTATTCTTGCTGATTAATTGGTCAGGATCATTCCTATATTCTCCTCCGTCTTTGCTAATATCTTCTTGCGTTGATGTTCAATAAATCTGTATCTTCCTTAGCACCAAATGGTCACAATCCATTTAGAGCAAAGCTAGTTTTTAATCTTATCTAAGATAATTGAAATTTTGTTAGAATTTATGAAAAAGCAACGAAAAATGGTTTAGCTGCAATTAACCTATGGTAGACCTCTTATACTATAGTAAAGTAGTGTAAAATTAGTTTTTTTGGCATATATTTAATACTGAGCATAATAGCGTTTTATATTTAAAGTTGAAAGCATAAAATATGCTTTACTTTTTACTGAAAACAAAAGTCGATGTAAGCACAAGCTCACTTAGAACTTCCACGAAACTCATTAACTCGACCTCAAAGAGAAATACGAAGACGAAAAGCCGGATGCTGATGAAATATGGCTGAGATTTGGAAGAAAACGATAGAGAAAGCGAAGATCCTTTGCTTTAGTCGTTGCTTGCAACTTTCCAGGGTAAGATTGGCACGAAATAGGATAAACGAATTGGGCAATGCTTTTGCATTTCCTCTACTTCCAGCTCACGATGCTCATCCCCCTCCTCTCTTACTACATCTTTTCCAATATCGTCACCAATACCTACAACACGCCAGCCAACATAATCATCGTTTTCACTGTCATCATCATTAAGCTTGTAAAGCCCTTTCTGCGAGTCTGCGCTGAAAACAAGCTGAGAAGCATCGGGCAGAGGATGCAAAATATACTTTCGAAAGCTGTCCTCTCCAAGACCTTCAAAGTATCCCTGCTGTCCAATCACGATGTGACTAGCAGCGAACTGCTGAAGATCATGCAGGTAGACATTTAGAGGATATCCAAATACCCCTAAACAAAATCATATTACCTGACCAACGTATACAATCTGGCTTTCAACATAGCTGTGATCGTATTTCTGTTCGGTTGGGCAGGAGTATCGGTATTGTAGTGCTGGTTCTCACTCTTTCAGTGCGGGTCTGCTTCAAGGCCACGATTGATGCTACGATTAGGAAATCGGCATATAGACAGGAAAAAGGATCAAAAAGACGGTGGACATCTTCAACATCATAAAGTTCATCAAGGTGCTGCACTAGAAATACCCTATTTTAAGAAACTGGTGGAGCTTCGAGAAGGCTAGTTGGACATCCTCACAGAAAGAACAGGTTTGAAGTCATTCCTATCTTTACCATAGGATTCTCAGTAAGGATGGTGGCACTCGCGACTTGCTGGACACTGATTGCAACTGGAAAGTAGTTCAATGCAGCCGTCATTTTTACACTTGGCTTCATCTTCACCAATATCAACTTTGCAATTTAATCAATGCTTTACAGGAATCAAGGAAACGAAGATATCCCTAAAGACCATCGATAAGTTCCTAAGGTCAGAGGAAATGAACACTTCGCACATAACCCGAACCGACGCTTCGTCCGAGGAGGCCATCGCAATAGGAACGGGAACTTCTTCTGGGAGGTTCGGTCGGAGCAGTAGAACCTGGCCCCGAGAGGATCCGGCTGAGCAACATAAACCTGAGCATCAGGAGGGGGGAGCTGGTGAGCGTGGTGGGGCGGTACGGGAGCGGGAAGACGTCGCTGGTGAACGCGGTGCTGGGAGAGATGCGGGAGGGAGGGGGGTCTGCGGTGCGGCTGGGAGGCAGCCTGGCCTACGTCTCTCAGAAGCCGTGGATCGTCAGCGACACCCTCCGAAACAACGTCCTCTTCGGCGCTCCCTTCGACCCCGACCGCTACGCCGCCGCCCTGCACTTCGCCTCCCTCAAGGCCGACCTCGACTCGCTGAGTAGGGGCGACGCTACGCTCATCGGCGAGCGCGGGTGCACCCTCTCGGGCGGGCAGCGTGCGCGGGTGTCGTTGGCGCGCGCGCTGTACTCCGGCGCCGACGTCCTTCTCTTGGACGATATCCTGAGCGCAGTCGACGCCCACGTCGCCGCCTTCCTCTTCTTCGAAACCCTCAAAAAGCATTTGAGGGGAAGGACCGTCCTCCTCATCACCCACGCCCTCCACTTCGTCCAACACACCGACCGCATCCTTCCTCGACACCTCACCCTCGCCGCCCAGGGCACCTTCGAACAGCTCAAGCACCACCCCTTCTCGAACAGGTCACAGTGGCCGTCAAAACAGAGAAAAAAAGCAAAGCTACTGAAGTTGTCTCTATTAAAACCAGATAGTGTAATACGAGGGTGTAGATGAGGTCTAACTTGTCAATAAAGAATAGGCAGTAAGCTTATTTTTGGCTCGTAGCGGTGGCCTGAAGTTTCTAAATAATCACTTCTGTTTCATTTTAATGACTGGAGTGTTTTACACTATCTTTGGATTTTGGCAAAACTAATGGGCATATTCTCCAATTACCAATAACCAAAATATATTTGGATTTATCTGCTAATGTTACCATTTTCACTACCAGCACTATCGTTCTCTTCGTCTATATCCTTCACTCGCCCATCCTCATCAACGTCTATAAGGACATGGTCAAAAAGATTCTCTTTGCCTCTTTAGCTTACTTCGATAATACTCCATCGCCAAGATCATTCACAGGCTTTCTAATGACCTGGGCATGCTGGATAAAATAGTCCTGGCCCAGTACTTTGCCTTCAACGTTCATGCTGCCGTGGCGATTTGTTACGTATTAGCATCTTATATATTTACTTATATACCAAGCACTACCTTCTGCTCACCATCTTCATCCTCTTGTCGTTTCCTTGTTTATGAGTATTGGAAATACTTCACAGCAGCAAAGGCCTATCGACACGCTGAGGACGAGCTCAAGATACCATTAACAGTTACTTCACCGAAATGGTGCAAGGACAGTAGACCATTCGCGCCTTTGGAAGGGCGGCAGAAAAAGAAGCTAAGTTCAATCCTACAATGAACAATACACCCAAGTCAAAAGCATAGTGATGGCATTGATGTGCTGATCAACTTCCAATTATCGCTATATTCAACCCTATACATAATCCTTGTGCTTGCTACTATTTCTATGCAGAGGATTAGAGCAAATATAATGTACTTTACTAGTGAATATGCTCAATATGGAGGAATATCTTCTAAGGCTCAACGAAAACATATGTAATTCCTGGTAAAGCTAAGTGCCTTACCAAGTGTGAATAGCTGGCCAACATCCCAACCGAAGACGGGTACAGGTCCCTCCTCAGCGAGTGGGGGGACGACAACGAAGAGGAGATAGCGGAGAGGGTGAGCTCGCTGCGGTGTCTGAGCCCCGTCACGCGGGGAGAAATCGAGTTCAGGGAGGTGCGGCTGAGCTACAGGAGGGAGATGGGGGACGTGCTGAAGGGAGTGAGCTTCAGGGTGAGGGCGGGGGAGAAGGTCGGCGTGGTGGGGCGGACGGGCAGCGGCAAGTCCACGCTCTTCCTCGCCCTCCTCCGTATCATATAACCCTACGCAGGCAGCGTCCTCATCGACGGAGTCGACGCGCGTCGCCTCAGCCTCGCCGCCCTCCGCGCCAGCGTCAACTTCATCCTCCAGGAACACTTCCTCTTCGCGGGCACCGTCCGCAGCGTACCTATGTGATTAGCCAGAACGTGGACCCGTCGGAGGAGCACAGCGAGGCGGAGGTGGAGGAGGCGCTGCGGCTGTGCGGAGTGTGGGAGGGACTGCGGGAGGGAGTGCGGACGGCGGTGGCGGAGGGAGGGGAGAACCTGAGCGTGGGGGAGCGGCAGCTGGTGAACATCGCGCGGGCGCTGCTGAGCAGGCGGAAGGTGGTGCTGATCGACGAGGCGACGGCGAGCATCGACCCCCTCACCGACGCGAAGGTGCAGGCAGTGCTCTCCGCCCACTTCAGCCACTGCACCGTCCTCACCATCGCCCACCGCCTCGACACCCTCCGCAACTCCCACCGCCTCCTCGTCCTCGACCGCGGAGCAGTCGCAGAGTTCGACACCCCCCAAACCTCCTCAGCAACCCCCACTCCCTCTACTCCCAACTATGCGCGGAAACCAAGGGTGAGTCGAACTGATTATGGTTTTTGTATGAAATTTAATCATATGATACATAAGATGAATGTAAAAAAGAAAACATTATAATCCTTGTTTATATATTATGAAATACTCTCACTTTCCTCTTCTCAAATTATTAATTTAGAGGGTTTACTATCATATTATAATTTATGTTTTTCCTGCGTATAGCTGATAAGGTCGACGTACTTTAAATGCCACTTAGTTGTTCAACAGACCAAACAGCTCGACGTTGAAGAGCCTATCTGGACGAAAACCCAATGCGGACTAGCTTTGGAGAAAAAATTGGAGAAACAATTTAAGCTAGAGCTAGGATCCGCTGCTTGATCCCTGGATGCGACTTTCTAGGGTAAAGCTGAGATAAAGTAGGCTAGAACGTTGGGCCACCGTACTGCACTTCTCTACTTCCAACTCACCATGCTCATTGCGCTCCTTTCTTATTATATCTTCGTAAATATCGTCTACAAGACCTACAACACACAAACAAACATCTTGATTGTCATCAGCATCATAGTCATAAAGTTCGTAAACCATTCCTGCGAATCCATTCGGAAAACAAACTCAGGAGAATTGGGATGAAGATGCAAAATATACTTTCGAAAGCTGTCTTCCAAGACTTCAAAGTATCCCTGCTGTCCAATCACGACGTGACTAGCAGCGAACTGCTGAAGATCATGCAGGTAGATTTGAGAGATATCCAAATACCCTAAACAAAATCATAATGCTCTCAACATATACTGCCTCGTATTCAACATGGCAATCATCGTATTTCTGTTCGGGTGGGCAGGAGTGGTCGGCATCGTAGTCTTAATCCTTATAGTGTCGGCTAGAGCTTGCTTTAAAAACACCATGAACAAATATGAATAATAACTAAGCGCATAAACAAGTAAGAGAGTGCAGAAGACAGTGGACATCTTCAACATAATTAAGTTCATCAAAGTGGCTGCACTAGAAATCCCTATTTTAAGAAGTTGGTGAAGCTTCGCGAGGATGAATTGTAAATCCTCCACAGAAGAACAAGTTTGAAATAATTCCCCTGTTTGCAGCTGCATGCTCAATGCGTTTGGTGATTTTGGCAACATGCTGGATGCTAATCATCACCGGAGAGCCATATAACGCTGCTATTATTTTCACTCTTAACTTGATCTAACAATACTAATTTCGTTCATCTCATAATAGCTTCTCAACCATAAAGGAAGTAAAACTATCTCTTAAAGCTATCGATCGCTTCCTCAAACAGAGGAAATGAACACTTCGCACATCACCCGAACGGACGCTTCCTGCGAGGAGGCCATCGTAATTAGAATGGGAACTTCTTCTGGGAGGTTCGGTCGGAGCAGTAGAACCTGGCCCCCGAGAGGATCCGGCTGAGCAACATAAACCTGAGCATCAGGAGGGGGGAGCTGGTGAGCGTGGTGGGGCGGTACGGGAGCGGGAAGACGTCGCTGGTGAACGCGGTGCTGGGAGAGATGCGGGAGGGAGGGGGGTCTGCGGTGCGGCTGGGAGGCAGCCTGGCCTACGTCTCTCAGAAGCCGTGGATCGTCAGCGACACCCTCCGAAACAACGTCCTCTTCGGCGCTCCCTTCGACCCCGACCGCTACGCCGCCGCCCTGCACTTCGCCTCCCTCAAGGCCGACCTCGACTCGCTGAGTAGGGGCGACGCTACGTCATCGGCGAGCGCGGGTGCACCCTCTCGGGCGGGCAGCGTGCGCGGGTGTCGTTGGCGCGCGCGCTGTACTCCGGCGCCGACGTCCTTCTCTTGGACGATATCCTGAGCGCAGTCGACGCCCACGTCGCCGCCTTCCTCTTCTTCGAAACCCTCAAAAAGCATTTAAGGGGAAGGACCGTCCTCCTCATCACCCACGCCCTCCACTTCGTCCAACACACCGACCGCATCCTCTCCTCGACCCTCACCCTCGCCGCCCAGGGCACCTTCGAACAGCTCAAGCACCACCCCTTCTCGAACAGGTCACAGTGGCCGTCAAAACAGAGAAACCAGCCAAGAAAACAGATCCAATTTCGGCTTAAATCTAAGCAGTGAAATATGATGTTGAGGGTGATGTGTAGCTTGGACCAGACCAGTAAGCCATAGATATCTTCTTCGAGCGTAGTGGTGGCTGAAGTTTCAAATAATAACGTTTCTTTTCATTCTACTGACTGCAGCATCTTATTTGGTCATAGGTTTTGGCTGAACAAATGGGTAAACGCTCCTGACTATCAATAAGCTAAGTACATTTGGATGTATCTGCTGTTCGTGGTAGTTTTGTGTGCAGCCACTATCATTCTTTTCATTTATGTCTTCACTCACCCATTCTTATTAACGTCTACAAGGACATGGTCAAAAGGACTCTTTTTGCATCCTTAAGCTATTTCGACAATACTCCTATTGCCAAAATCGTTCACAGGCTTTCTAATGACCTTGGCATGCTCGATAAAATCGTTCTGGTCCAATACTTTGGCTTCGGCTCTCACGTTTCGGTAGCTATTTGTTACGTCTTATCCATTTTTGGTATTTACTTCTTGACGCAACACTATATTTTGCTCGCCATTTTCATCTTGGTTTTCACGTACACTTTATACGTGTACTGGAAGTATATAAAAGCTGTCAAAGCCTTTCGGCATGCCGAAGATGAGCTCAAGATACCGATTAACAGTTACTTTACCGAAATGGTGCAGGGCCAGTAGACGATTCGAGCGTTCGGAAGGACAGCGGAAAGGGAATAGAAATTCCAGAAGTATAATGAGAGCACAGTCTTATCAAGAGCATCGTCGATGGGATTGATGTGCTGATAAACTTCCATCTTTCTACTTTGCCAACTCTGTACATAGTCCTTATCCTGTGCTACTACTTCTACGTGTATGAATTTAATCAATATGACGTGTTCTTGCTCGTTAATGTGCTAGCATGGAAGAGTATCTTCAGAGAGTAAGCGAATACATCATGTAATTCTTGGTGAAGCTGAAGTGTCTTTCCAAATGCTAGGAATTAGCAAATATCCCAACATAGGACGGATACAGGTCCCTCCTGAGCGAGTGGGGGACGACAACGAAGAGGAGATAGCGGAGAGGGTGAGCTCGCTGCGGTGTCTGAGCCCCGTCACGCGGGGAGAAATCGAGTTCAGGGAGGTGAGGCTGAGCTACAGGAGGGAGATGGGGGACGTGCTGAAGGGAGTGAGCTTCAGGGTGAGGGCGGGGGAGAAGGTCGGCGTGGTGGGGCGGACGGGCAGCGGCAAGTCCACGCTCTTCCTCGCCCTCCTCCGTATCATATAACCCTACGCAGGCAGCGTCCTCATCGACGGAGTCGACGCGCGTCGCCTCAGCCTCGCCGCCCTCCGCGCCAGCGTCAACTTCATCCTCCAGGAACACTTCCTCTTCGCGGGCACCGTCCGCAGCGTACCTATGTGATTAGCCAGAACGTGGACCCGTCGGAGGAGCACAGCGAGGCGGAGGTGGAGGAGGCGCTGCGGCTGTGCGGAGTGTGGGAGGGACTGCGGGAGGGAGTGCGGACGGCGGTGGCGGAGGGAGGGGAGAACCTGAGCGTGGGGAGCGGCAGCTGGTGAACATCGCGCGGGCGCTGCTGAGCAGGCGGAAGGTGGTGCTGATCGACGAGGCGACGGCGAGCATCGACCCCCTCACCGACGCGAAGGTGCAGGCAGTGCTCTCCGCCCACTTCAGCCACTGCACCGTCCTCACCATCGCCCACCGCCTCGACACCCTCCGCAACTCCCACCGCCTCCTCGTCCTCGACCGCGGCGCAGTCGCCGAGTTCGACACCCCCACAACCTCCTCAGCAACCCCCACTCCCTCTACTCCCAACTATGCGCGGAAACCAAGGGAGAAAAAATAGAATGATGTATGGATACATATTCATTATAATTTCCCCATCTTTTGGCAAGTTTTGCGAGAAAATGGTATTATCAATCCTTCATGGCATTTTATCATAAATTTTATCTTTTTTCCCTCTTAATTATTTATTTTTCACTTATTAACCATACAATTTTCTAGGCAATGTTTCACCTTCACATCGTAGATAAGGTTGATGTAACTTTAGCGACACATAGAAGTTTAACAATGCTCGTTAGCTACATTACTAAGACTCCTACGAGTAAGTGGATAACTCTGTTGCTGGCTAGTTGTGGAGAAAAAGTTATATAAAAACCAATAGTGAAAGTGAGGACTGTCTGCTGGAATCCTTGGAAGCAGCTTTCTAGAGTACATATCTGAGATAAATTAGGCCAAAGTCGTTGTGCCAAGATTATTCATTTCCTTTACTTTCAGTTCACAATGCTGGTTGCCCTTCTCTCCTACTATATCTTTGTAAACATGATCGAAGGCAACTACAATACTCCATCAAACGTTGCAATTGTCACGATGTCATCATCATAAAGCTTGGAAAACCTTTTCTGCGAGTCTATGCCGAAGCCAAACTCAAAGGGATTGGGACGCGGATGCAAAATATGCTTTCGAATGCAGTGCTCGCAAAGACGTTCAAAGTATCATTGCTTTCCAATCACGATGTGGCTAGCAGTTAACTGCTGAAGATCATGCATGTGGATATGGAAAGGATTTCAAATACCCCTAAACAAAATCATATATTCAGTCTAGTATCTACTGCCTCGTATTCAATATGGGAATCATCGTATTTCTGTTTGGGTGGGCAGGAGTAGTCGGCATTGTAGTCTTGGTTCTCACATTGTCTGCCAGAATGTGTTTCAACTCCACTATGAATTCATATGAATAACAATTTCTACCTAAACTGGAAAAAGAGTGCAAAAAACAGTTGACATCTTCAACATCATAAAGTTCATCAAAGTGGCAGCACTAGAAATACCCTATTTTAAGAAACTGGTAAAGCTGCGGGAGAGTGAATTGGATGTATTACACAGTAAGAATAGATTTGAGATCATACCTGTCTTTACAGGAACATGCTCAATGCGACTGGTCGTGCTGTCGACTTGCTGGGTATTGATCCTCACAGGAAACCCTTTAATGCGGCTATCATCTTCACGCTAAGCTTCATCTTAGCGAACATGAATTTCGTCATATAATTGAAGGTTAATATCATTAAATAAGCCAAAATATCTCTCAAAGCCATCGATAAGTTCCTAAGGTCAGAGGAAATGAACACTTCGCACATAACCCGAACCGACGCTTCCTGCGAGGAGGCCATCGTAATTAAGAATGGGAACTTCTTCTGGGAGGTTCGGTCGGAGCGATAGAGCCTGGCCCCCGAGAGGATCCGCCTTCAGAATATAAACCTGAGCATCAGGAGGGGGGAGCTGGTGAGCGTGGTGGGGCGGTACGGGAGCGGGAAGACGTCGCTGGTGAACGCGGTGCTGGGAGAGATGCGGGAGGGAGGGGGGTCTGCGGTGCGGCTGGGAGGCAGCCTGGCCTACGTCTCTCAGAAGCCGTGGATCGTCAGCGACACCCTCCGAAACAACGTCCTCTTCGGCGCTCCCTTCGACCCCGACCGCTACGCCGCCGCCCTGCACTTCGCCTCCCTCAAGGCCGACCTCGACTCGCTGAGTAGGGGCGACGCTACGCTCATCGGCGAGCGCGGGTGCACCCTCTCGGGCGGGCAGCGTGCGCGGGTGTCGTTGGCGCGCGCGCTGTACTCCGGCGCCGACGTCCTTCTCTTGGACGATATCCTGAGCGCAGTCGACGCCCACGTCGCCGCCTTCCTCTTCTTCGAAACCCTCAAAAAGCATTTGAGGGGAAGGACCGTCCTCCTCATCACCCACGCCCTCCACTTCGTCCAGCACACCGACCGCATCCTCCTCATGGACTCCCTCACCCTCGCCGCCCAGGGCACCTTCGAGCAACTCAAGCACCACCCCCTTCTCGAACAGGTCACAGTGGCCATCAAGACAGAGAAACCAGCCAAAAAACAGATCCAATTTCGGCTGAAAATCTGATTGTCACATCGGAAGCAGAGGCTGGAGTGTAGCTTGCATTAGATCAGTAAGCAATCGATATCTTCTTCGAGCGTAGTGGTGGGCTAAAGTTTCAAGCCATAACAATAGTTTTTATCATTTTGACTTCAGCTTCATACTTGATACTTGGCTTTTGGATGAACAAATGGGCGAACGCTCCAGATTATCAATAGACAAACTACGTCTGGACTTACTGCTGTTTGTGATGCTAATGTGTGTGGTCATTGTAATTCTTTTCATTTATGTCCTTCACTCGCCCATCCTCATCAACGTGTATAAGGACATGGTAAAAAGGACTCTTTTTGCATCATTAGGATATTTGACAATACGCCTACTGCCAAGATCATTCACAGGCTTTCTAGTGATTTAGGCCTGCTTGACAAGATAGTGCTCGTGCAATACTTTCTTTGCTTCATATACAGCCATAGCTAGTTGTTATATTTTTTCCATTTTGGTCATCTACTTTTTAACTAAGCACTACATTTTGCTGATCATCTTCATCTTCTTCCTCGCTTTCATTCTTTATGAGTATTGGAATATTTAGAGCTGCCAAGGCCTATCGTCACGTTGAGGATGAGCTCAAGATACCGATCAACAGTTACTTTACCGAAATGGTGCAAGGACAGTAGATCATTCGTGCCTTTGGAAGGACAATCTAGAAGTAAGCCAAGTTTGAATCCTACAATCAACAATACGCTCAAGTCAGGAGCATCGTCAATGGCATTGATGTCCTTATAAATTTTCAGCTCTCTTTCTTGCCAACGCTGTACTTAGTCCTTATACTGTGTTATTACTTTCTGTTCAAACATTTAATCAATATGATGTATTTTTGCTTGTCAATATACTAGGCACTGAGGAGTATCTTTAAGGGCCAGTTAATACATAATGCAATTCTTGGTAAAACTAAATGTCTTACAAAGTGTGAATATTGGTCAATAATAGAACGAAGACGGTTACAGGTCCCTCCTCAGCGATGGGGGACGACAACGAAGAGGAGATAGCGGAGAGGGTGAGCTCGCTGCGGTCGATGAGCCCCGTCACGCGGGGAGAAATCGAGTTCAGGGAGGTGCGGCTGAGCTACAGGAGGGAGATGGGGGACGTGCTGAAGGGAGTGAGCTTCAGGGTGAGGGCGGGGGAGAAGGTCGGCGTGGTGGGGCGGACGGGCAGCGGCAAGTCCACGCTCTTCCTCGCCCTCCTCCGTATCATATAACCCTACGCAGGCAGCGTCCTCATCGACGGAGTCGACGCGCGTCGCCTCAGCCTCGCCGCCCTCCGCGCCAGCGTCAACTTCATCCTCCAGGAACACTTCCTCTTCGCGGGCACCGTCCGCAGCGTACCTATGTGATTAGCCAGAACGTGGACCCGTCGGAGGAGCACAGCGAGGCGGAGGTGGAGGAGGCGCTGCGGCTGTGCGGAGTGTGGGAGGGACTGCGGGAGGGAGTGCGGACGGCGGTGGCGGAGGGAGGGGAGAACCTGAGCGTGGGGGAGCGGCAGCTGGTGAACATCGCGCGGGCGCTGCTGAGCAGGCGGAAGGTGGTGCTGATCGACGAGGCGACGGCGAGCATCGACCCCCTCACCGACGCGAAGGTGCAGGCAGTGCTCTCCGCCCACTTCAGCCACTGCACCGTCCTCACCATCGCCCACCGCCTCGACACCCTCCGCAACTCCCACCGCCTCCTCGTCCTCGACCGCGGCGCAGTCGCCGAGTTCGACACCCCCGACAACCTCCTCAGCAACCCCCACTCCCTCTACTCCCAACTATGCGCAGAAACCAAGGGAGAAAAAATAGAATGATTTATGTTCAATTCTCTATGAATAACTTTTTTGATATTTCTTAATTTCCATTTTCACTTAATTAAACAATAGCAAAAATCTTTTTAATTTATTTTTTTGAAAGTTTTTAATTTTCTCTCCGAGTTTATTATTTACATAAATTAATTACTTTCAGTTTATATAAATTATGTTTTTCCTGCGAATAGCAGACAAGGTCGATGTAAATGGGACTTTACATAGTTGTTCAATAAGACTAGGCAGCTCGACTACTCAGAGCCCTACCTTGACGATAGGCCTGATGCTGATGAGGTGTGGAAAATGTTGTGGACGAAAAATGAGAGCTAAAGTTAGGATCCGTTGCTCAATTCTTTGGATGCCACTTTTCAGGGTAAGGTTGAGATGAAGTAGGTTAGAAACGTTGGGCCACAATACTCCACTTCCTTTATTTCCAATTCACAATGCTTATTGCGATCCTCTCCTACTACATTTTCTTAAACATGATTGACAATACCTACAACACAAGATCGAATATCGCTTTGGTAGTCAGCGTCATAGTAATAAAACTCGTAAAGCCCTTCCTGCGAGTCTACGCCTAAGACAGGCTGAAGAGAATAGGGATGAGAATGCAAAATATCCTATCAAAAGCAGTCCTCTCCAAGGCATTCAGGGTGTCCCTTTTGTCCAATCACAATGCGACCGCAAGTTAACTGGTCAAAATCATGCAAGTAGATATCGAAAGGATCGCAGATTACCCTTATACAAAATCATATGTCCTTTCCAATGCCTATTGCTTAGTTTTCAATATGGCAATGATCGTGCTTCTGTTCGGGTGGGCAGGACTAGCCGGCATCGTAGTCTTGGTGCTGAGTCTTTCCGCCAGAGTCTGCTTCAAGGCAACCTTGAATAGATATGAATAATAACTAAGCGCATAAACTGGGAAAAGAGTGCAGAAGACAGTGGACATCTTCAACATAATAAAACTGATCAAAGTGGCAGCATTGGAAATCCCCTATTTTAAGAAGCTGGTGGGACTGCGGGAGAGTGAGCTGGCCATCCGCCACAGTAAGAATAAATTTGAGATCATTCCTGGCTTTACGGCAGCATGCTCAGTACGATTGATGATCCTGGCAACTTGTTGGGTAGTGATCCTAACTGAAAGGCCATTCAACGCCGCGATTATCTTCACGCTCAACTACATCATAGCCAATATGAATTTCATTCATCTCATCAATGGCTTTTCGACCATCAAAGAAGTAAAACTATCTCTCAATGCGATCGATAGTTTCCTCACAACAGAGGAAATGAACACATCGCACATAACCCGAACCGACGCTTCCTCCGAGGAGGCCATCGCAATCAGGAACGGGAACTTCTTCTGGGAGGTTCGGTCGGAGCAGTAGAACCTGGCCCCCGAGAGGATCCGGCTGAGCAACATAAACCTGAGCATCAGGAGGGGGGAGCTGGTGAGCGTGGTGGGGCGGTACGGGAGCGGGAAGACGTCGCTGGTGAACGCGGTGCTGGGAGAGATGCGGGAGGGAGGGGGGTCTGCGGTGCGGCTGGGAGGCAGCCTGGCCTACGTCTCTCAGAAGCCGTGGATCGTCAGCGACACCCTCCGAAACAACGTCCTCTTCGGCGCTCCCTTCGACCCCGACCGCTACGCCGCCGCCCTGCACTTCGCCTCCCTCAAGGCCGACCTCGACTCGCTGAGTAGGGGCGACGCTACGCTCATCGGCGAGCGCGGGTGCACCCTCTCGGGCGGGCAGCGTGCGCGGGTGTCGTTGGCGCGCGCGCTGTACTCCGGCGCCGACGTCCTTCTCTTGGACGATATCCTGAGCGCAGTCGACGCCCACGTCGCCGCCTTCCTCTTCTTCGAAACCCTCAAAAAGCATTTAAGGGGAAGGACCGTCCTCCTCATCACCCACGCCCTCCACTTCGTCCAACACACCGACCGCATCCTCCTCATGGACTCCCTCACCCTCGCCGCCCAGGGCACCTTCGAACAGCTCAAACACCACCCTATTTTTCATTAGGTGGCTATTGCTTAAAATCTGCAAAGTCATAACAAAGCTGATATTGCTTCAGTTTAGAACCCGGGATCTTAATACGAAATCGAGCGTTAATCTTAGGTTGGGCCAAGCCAGTAAGCAATCGATATCTTCTTCGAGCGTAGTGGTGGGCTAAAGTTTCAAGCCATAACAATCACATTCATCATATCTACTTCAATTTCCTATATGGTAATAGGTTTTTGGCTGAACACATGGGCGAACGCTTCAAACTATCAATAGTCAAGCTACGTCTGGATTTATCTCTTGCTCTCACTCTTTCTCTGTGCTGCAACTGTCTTTCTCTTTGTTTATATCCTCCACTCGCCAATCCTCATCAACGTGTATAAGGACATGGTCAAAAGGACTCTGTTTGCTCCTTTGAGTTACTTCGATAACACTCCTATTGCCAAAATTATACATAGGTTATCGAATGACTTAGGCCTACTGGACAGGATAGTCCTGGCACAATACTTTACTTTCACTGCAACTCTGGCGGTAGCTGCTTGCTACGTTCTTTCCATTTTCGTTATTTACTTCTTGACTTAGCACTACATTTTGCTCGCCATTTTCCTTCTCTTTGTAGCATTGATACTTTATGAGTATTGGAGGTTTCTGAAAGCAGTCAAAGCCTATCGCCAGGCTGAAGATGAACTCAAAATACCGATTAACAGTTACTTCACTTAAGCCATACAAGGGCAGTAGACGATTAGAGCCTTTGGAAAGACTGTAGAGAGATAGGCGAAATTCCAAAAATATAATGAGGAGCACAGTCTTATCAAAAGCATAGTGAATGGAATTGATATCCTGATCAATTTCCAATTATCCTTCATTCCGACTCTATACATCATCTTGCTACTCTTTTATTACTTCTACGTCGACAAATTTAACGAGTATGATGTGTTCTTGGTAGCCAATGTGCTTTGCATAGAGGAGTATAACCAGAGAGCTAGCGAATACATAATCTAATTCCTGGTAAAACTCAAGTGCCTTACCAAGTGTGAATAGCTGGCCAACATCCCAACATAAGACGGGTACAGGTCCCTCCTGAGCGAGTGGGGGGACGACAACGAAGAGGAGATAGCGGAGAGGGTGAGCTCGCTGCGGTCGATGAGCCCCGTCACGCGGGGAGAAATCGAGTTCAGGGAGGTGAGGCTGAGCTACAGGAGGGAGATGGGGGACGTGCTGAAGGGAGTGAGCTTCAGGGTGAGGGCGGGGGAGAAGGTCGGCGTGGTGGGGCGGACGGGCAGCGGCAAGTCCACGCTCTTCCTCGCCCTCCTCCGTATCATATAACCCTACGCAGGCAGCGTCCTCATCGACGGAGTCGACGCGCGTCGCCTCAGCCTCGCCGCCCTCCGCGCCAGCGTCAACTTCATCCTCCAGGAACACTTCCTCTTCGCGGGCACCGTCCGCAGCGTACCTATGTGATTAGCCAGAACGTGGACCCGTCGGAGGAGCACAGCGAGGCGGAGGTGGAGGAGGCGCTGCGGCTGTGCGGAGTGTGGGAGGGACTGCGGGAGGGAGTGCGGACGGCGGTGGCGGAGGGAGGGGAGAACCTGAGCGTGGGGGAGCGGCAGCTGGTGAACATCGCGCGGGCGCTGCTGAGCAGGCGGAAGGTGGTGCTGATCGACGAGGCGACGGCGAGCATCGACCCCCTCACCGACGCGAAGGTGCAGGCAGTGCTCTCCGCCCACTTCAGCCACTGCACCGTCCTCACCATCGCCCACCGCCTCGACACCCTCCGCAACTCCCACCGCCTCCTCGTCCTCGACCGCGGCGCAGTCGCCGAGTTCGACACCCCCGACAACCTCCTCAGCAACCCCCACTCCCTCTACTCCCAACTATGCGCGGAAACCAAGGGCGAAAAAATAGAATGATTTACGTTTAATTTATGATTTAATTATAAAATTGACAGTTATCGATGATAAGACGAAACCATATAGACAATGGCTGTAAGGTGGATAGAGATTGCCTCCGAAGTCGACAGCGAGCGCCATCAGAGGTGCCATCTTCTTCCCGCCGTCCCCACAGACTGTCGCCAGAGCTGTCAGACTAGAACATGCGCATCACCAGCAACAATAAGAAATACTACCAGTACAAGGAGTAGAGGGAGAGCAAGTCCAAGCCTGTCGTTTAATTTAGAGAGGAGAGCAAGCCCATAGCCCCCCTTGCGGAAATCCCTGCCAATAGCGACTTCAGGGGAGACAATGGTTTGAAGCGGGAATACACCTACGATATGGAGGACACTCTTAAGATCGACTATAACTCCATCTCCCTCAAAACCCACCAGGCTTAGAAACGCACTGCCCAGACACTCCAAACAAACAACGAGAGTTGCGAACCGAACAATAATAGGCAGAACGTTACCATGCAGGGCAATAGCTACAATCCTAACCTCGATCGTACACTTACGCTTCCCTCCCCATCCAACAGAACCCCCTTCCATGCCAATCTGGAGCCTACCAGGTACAGTAACTCCAGAGCATTCACTCCTCTGTTCGAATAAACCAGCCTAGTTTTGAAGAGGAAGGAGCTGGAGCAGTCGGCCAGGAGATAGACTGAGATGGGTAAAATTTACGATCCATCATCCAAGAAAATCATGAAAACCGACTACTAACTGGCGAGAGGTGATCCAAATCCCAGGAAGAATAGCATGGGAGACTACAACCGCAGCATGAACAAGTACATCCCCGCCAGCAATAACAATATCTCCAACTACTCTTCCGCCCACAGTTACTCCACTTCCAAGCCGTCTCCTCCCGATGCCTTCCAATCCAAGGAGCCAATCTTCCCAAAAGCTCCTTCTCTTCCGGCTTCTTACCACCAGGAGTAGGTTTCTCAAAAGTTGCGGATGATCAGCGATTTCAACGACCAGATCAACGAGCGGATCAAGAACATCATCGGGTGCTTCGAGGGCCTCAAGAACAAACTTTGATATAATAAGCATCATTTATTTTATTTATTTATCGATGCAACAGGATTTCTCCAGAGTCTCCATCAGGGAACACGCAGCCAGCAGAAATACGGACCAACTCTATGAACCGCTAAGGGAAACGTTCATCAATCCGCAAAATGTACAGAGACACTCCGCACTCACACCTCTGGCTACCCGTTCATCCTTCGTTACCAAAGAATACAAGATCCTCACTGCTGAGGAGCTGCAAAGAATGGTACACATCCCACCACATAGGAGCAGAACATTTTCATCCCTAACGCTCCTCTCTACGCCACCAACGACCTCACTCCCATCCGCAACGAGAAGTTCATCGCCGTTGACGCCTCCTAGCGCATAATCGGCGCCCCCATCACTCCCGAAGAGCTGGAACGCATCCGCAGCCAGGGATTTACCAAGCAGGAAGTGCTCTACGAGCTCAGGAAGGACCAGCCGACCGAACAGCTCCAGAGGAACACCGCATTCGTAAGCAGCAGCAGGTCGGTCAATGTCGTCAACAGTCCAAAGAGCCAAAAACTCAATGCCGCTCCTCCTCCCCCTCCCCCCAAGAGCAAGTCCAGGAACAGCTGGTATACGAATATGAACCGCTGGCCTAGCGATACACCGTTCAAAACTTCGAGGACTACGGCAAGCATGACGCAGACTACAAGTACAACCTGTTCAGCATCGTGGACGAGCCATTCAACAAGTGCAGGGAGTTTGGACTGCAGGGATGCACGAGTTGCCCCGGTAACGAAGTCATCGCTTCCCGCAACAGACCCCTCAGTCTCACCTGGCAGTGACTCATACCAAACATTACCCATTATATCCACTCATACATTATGAATTCAGCACTTGCAGCCTTCCTTTTTCTTTTCCCCATCGAAATGTGGATGGATGCACTTTCTGTGCTGCGTAGTTCTGGATTGCCAATCTTGATGCCGGTTGTTTCCTAGTTTATGATATCGTTACTGTTATGTTGCTTACAGTAAGTCTTTTGGTCTATATATCTGAGATCAATTGTTTTGCTGGCTCCACGAATGTTTCAGTGATATTGCTGCCATATTTGGCAGAAGTTTAGAAGTAGAGGGCGTTGATACTGGCCGCCCACTCCTATCCTACCTCCTTACGAACTTATCGGCGTTACTGCAGGTCTGCCTTGTTACCCACCACCACAATCCGGATGTGCTATGAGGCGTTAGCTTTTATCTAGCCTAGCCATTGTTTTAGGTTCTAAAAGGAAGTGATATTAGAAATATCGAATACCAAGATGGCCACGATGGAGCTGAATTAAAAGGAGGTTACTTTTTGTAATAGGAGCGAATGATGGACTTGAAGCTTTCCTGGCCAGCAGTATCCCATATCATCAGTTTGACCACTGTGCTACCGACAGAGATTATCTTTGATCCAAATTATACGCCAAGAGTGCATTCATAGTTATCAGTGAACCTGTTATCCATCAGACGGATTACAATCGAACTTTTGCCGACACCTCTATAAGGTAATAGCTACTTGCATCGCCTACGATGATGTACTTGAATAATAAGTGGTAATTGTATATCATTAATTATCGGCAATTATTATGATATTTCAATGCAAATGATCATACCACTCACGCCATTATATTTTATCTAAAAAACATGGGGTTGGGGTTGGGGTTGGGGTTGGGGTTGGGGTTGGGGTTGGGGTTGGGGTTGGGGTTGGGGTTGGGGTTGGGGTTTGGG
>NW_022205051.1:0-39647 GCF_008831285.2 Nymphaea colorata
AGGCTAAATCAGAAAGAGAGAGAGAGAGAGAGAGAAAGGGTGGTGACAGTTGCTCATGAAAGCAGTGAGTGGAGAAGTGTTCAGCTGAGTTCGGGTAGATTGAGTTGAGTGCCCAGTTAAGGGTACCAAAGTACATAACCACAAGTAAGCGGACATTTTAGAATTTTCAAAAGGTATGTCCTTTATAGTTTTTTTTTTAACTTCCACTTTTGTCTTCCCAATTTTTTTTTGGTGAAATTGGGACTATTTTCATCATAACCAGTCCACAAATTTTTTTTGCATTTGTATGACAGTATATAACCAGGTTTAGAGTTCAGGTGGACATGGGACAACGTGAACATATTTGTATAATGTAACAGCCATAATGAAAGGAGAGTACCCAGTCCAGAAAAGGTATTATAGAAAAGACATATCTTCAAAGAAAGAGGATATATATATATAATTATATATAACATATATAATATATGCATGTATGTATGAAAGAGTTAAAAAGTCTAAAAAAACATCATTTTATTAAAAAATTCAAAAGTACCCCAACCCCATCTTTTTTCCACTGCATACTTGTCGTTCGGATGTGCACGCAACTCAATCTCATATCGGGGCTTCGGGTCTGCAGGTGGTGGAGAGAAGAAATTGCACTTTGGCCACCATTATTGTCATGGAATATCGCTTGTTGATTTCTCAATCGATGCGATGCTGTGGATGAGATATCACTTTAAAAAATCTGGAATTGGATCTCGAATTGATGGACTAGCATTTGCTATCCATCTATAGGAACAAGTTTCCTCACATCTTAGACTTAACTTCTTGCTTAGGTGGGCATCCGATATGCTTCTCTGACGTATGTGGAGGCTACATATCTATATGATCCAATATTGCATGCCCCAAGGTCTGATTGTATAGGTTAAAAGTGAAAACTGGAAGGACTGCACCTTCTTAGGCATGAGTAACATAAAGCACCCATCTAAATAGATCTGTTTCTCCTCTTCTTCATGGTTCATAGTTGTTATGTGTTCTTTTTTGTCACTTTCTGGTTTTCAATCTTTTTCATTGAGGAAGAGATCCAGGAAATTGTGTATAGTCACTCATGCTCGGTTAGACTTCTGCAAGCATCCCCATTTTGTCTACCTATTTAGTGGTTGTTCTTATTACGAAAACTGTATGAGTGTCCCTGCTGCCAAATGACTCCTTAAAAGTAGTGGAGCGCATTGCGGAATTTGTAAGCAATTTCCGTACCAGTCATTGATACTTCTTTTTTTTTTTTTTTATATACCTTAAAGTTGAAAGTTAAACTAATACTACCCCCAGTCAGAAATTTGGCTTTGCTACTACCCTTTAGGGTTCTATTTTTCTTCAGATTGATCTCTAGCTGAAAACCATTTGGTGATTTTTGGACTCTGGTTAGTTTGAAGGCGTGAAGCGTAGACTCTCCATCCAACATGCACCAAACTCCACAAGTTTGTGATGTACTCCATATTTTGGTGATTGATTATAACCTTGCTTAGCTTATCTTGCAATCAAGTTGAGGAGTTACCATGTTCTAAGTTTAAAATATATAGTTTTCCAGTACCTAACAAAAAATTCTTGTATAATAATGCAATTGCGCTGCATGAACTTCCGGCAGCCACTCCTTGTGAAAACAAAGAGCTTTTTTGCATTCGGAAACTGTCGAGGGAGCCCCTCGTTCTATTCATGAGACATCAAATAGGTAATTAAATATACAAATGACAGTAATTAATCCACTTTCTATGTCATAATTAGATACCAAGATTGGAACATCTTGCTAGGGGACTTACGGTGGCTGGTGACATTAGCTAGTGATTAACAAGTTCTTGCGTCATTTACCGGGGATTGCATGCAACTTTTTGTGTTTCTGCATCCTTCTCCACAGTCCAAGCAATTTTAATAATAGCATTTGAATATTCTTGTGTTGAAGAATTCCAATCACCATTTGATCAATAAGAGAGACATCTTAACATATTCCTTGGGAACCACAATAAGTGGTGAACATCTGTTAAGAAGGAAAGTATTGAAGCGAAGAGTGTGGGTTGCTGTGCACCATTGCCCTGCAACAGTATGTTGAGACATGCTGGACCTAGTTGCTGTCACATCATAGTCCCCACATCAGACCCGGTCAGTGAATCACGTGCCCTCATGCTGGACCTAGTTGCTGTCACATCATAGTCCACCACTAAAGAAGGGGTTGAGATCATAAGTTGGCGGGCTAGCGTGAAATTATTCATGTCATGAGGAATCAATTTTTGAAAGGTCATATAATTTTGCTTTGCTGGGCCATCCTACTTCCTTTGATGGGATATTCATATGATCCATCTATTGTACAAGTTGATGGAAAAAAACGAATTCATCATACTTTAAACTTGTTTAAGGGTAATTAAAATGGCTGGATATAACAACGGATTTGCGCAATCATTTCTGAATATTCAAGTGATTCAAAGATGAACCTCCATGGCTGGTGGTTATTTGTTTGTTTGGTGTCGATAAAAACATCACAAAAGATGCATTTGCAACAATGAATTGCTTGACCATGGTTTTCAATTATGGAATCCAACTTTCATGGCAGTTTTAACAATACAAATAACCATCCGAGCACAGAAATAGCTGCCTAATTTCAACACACACACACTCATATATATATATATATATATATATATATATATATATATATATATATATAATATAAATTCCCTGCTTTGTTTGATGCTTCTAGTATGTTTTCTAGTTGGGAAGATGCCTAGCCCAACAATAACAAACATTATCTAAGTCTACAAATGACCTTGCTCAATTATATGTGTAAACTAGTCATGATTCATTATTTATTTTCTGACAATGAAATAAGAACATTTTATTTAGGATTTACCATCACAGAGGCTGATTCTGTTGAATTTCAATGAACCTGCAACTGTGGGACAGTTGACACAGAATGGCTCTAGGGATGAAATACGCTCTTGTTGAGCGGTAGGATGAAATACTCCTCTTGCTCACTGGGCACAAGGGAAGATCTCTATAGAGTGTACTTATTTTTTGAATTGGTTCAGTCTTAACACAAAAAATATGGTCGATTGAATGCCCGTTGGGTCTGGCTCATGGCAAACATTGGCCAAAGAAACACTGGATTTATGAGTCATTTGACCCAAATCATGAAAATGTTAATTGATAACATATTTTTTCTGGTCTTATTAAGAAAGAAAATGATGGCTATTAATTACCAGACCCTTCAAGATTTTATAATCTAGCTAGCCCTAGTCCACCTTCATCCACATTTTCTGTCATTTTGTGCCTTCCCAGCGTGCAAATCAAAATAAAGTTCTAATTAAATGTTAGAATTAATCATCATTAAAAATAATTTCTATTTGAACTACAACTTGAAAACAATTTGGATTTCTATCACCCCATGTATCTACAATTTATTGCCTTCTGCACCAAATTTCCTCCTCCTCCCCATGAGACTCTGTCAATTCTTCACATGGAACAACCTCCCAGATAGTAGCAGCTTTATTTCCCTGCTCAATTTTTGCCAGTGCCCTAGACAACTTCTCCTGAGGCTCTTAATTCTGTTGAACAAATTTGGCCACCTGGTTATTATTCAATCTCATAAGACAATACTTGAAACTGTAGGAAACTTAATTTGAAGAAAGAAACAGTATTGTAAAAGCAGTATCATATCACTTATCGATCGGGCTAACCTATACATGTATGGTAACATATTGTAAATTTATTTTTGTAATGCATTCGCAATTAAAAAAAAAAGTAGCGATAAATTCTGATAAAACCAAGAAAAATGTTTCCTATATAAAACAACTTATCACAATATTACACACATTATAAAAATTCACAAATCTTCATCTACAGACATAATAATGATAAGATATGATAAACATGATAAAATTTGAGGTCTTAAAGACTTTTACAATAAACTTTTTACTGTTTTTACATCATATTATCAAACATTTATAATATGCAACTTATCTATTCATCTTCTTCATCTTCATTATAATATTCAAACTCATTTTGCTTCATTGTCTTCATTCCCTTCAAGTGGAATGTCCCCACCAGCATATGCAGGCTCACCTTCTTGAATGTTCAAAAGGAGTAGGCCACAATGAGGCCTCCATCCTTTAACATCAAATTCCTCAGATGATCACTGCTACTCAGAGCATCATAGTCAAAATTTAAAAGAAATTACAAATTCCAAAGAATGGCTACTAACGGTGCTAGAGTCACTCTCAAAAAGCATGTTCCTTTCTTCCAGCAGCCACAATTCACTTCAAGCCTTCCAAGATAGTCAAACAAATTGAAATATTCATCTCCAAAATATTTTTATCGCATGACGAGTGACAAATACAAGTGCCATGTGGTGAAACATGAAGAGGTAATCTGTAACGCAAGCTGGTCTCCAGTGGCAGAGTTACATTGTAGCTGGTGTGGGCAATAACCCACACCGGCCTACAAATTTTGCCTTATTTACATATGTAAACATAATTCACTTTATTGTTTTTTTTGTTTTTTTCTTTTACATATGAGTGACCCTTCAAGTTTAAAACTAAACAGAGTGCCCTTCAATCAGAAATTGCTAGCTCTGCCACCGGTGGTCTCACTATATATTAGTTCCATTTGGATGAAGAACTGGACATCACTTGTTAAACGATAGCATGACATTTTCAATTTGTGATCAAAATTGGAAATGATTGATGAGATGCAAGTATGAATGGCAAGAATAATTTATGGAGACCATTATTATATCTTATAAAGTTATCTAAGGATCCCTATTAATATGAAGCAAGAAATAAATGGATTTCTTAGATGAAGGCCTTCACACTTGTTATTGGTTGCATAGATAAACCCTGAGGTCATAAACATATTTGGTTTGCTTGGCGTTTTACACTCGTAAGTCCTCTGTTGCTAAAGTTTATCTTTCATTGTTGATTTTAAGGTGATAAATTATTTAAATTTGTATAAGGAAAACAAGAGGGAGAGAGTGTATTAAATGAAACTAAAAACATCCAATGAGTAATGGAAGCCACAGTACAACTAAAAAAAAAAAGGATGAAACAAAGAAAATAGAAGCAGCAGAGAAGAAGAGAGGAACCAATCCGACAGCGAGAAATCCCTTAGGATAGCTAAAAGCTCCATTTTAGGGTTTGCAATAAGTGGTGGAAAACAAAACGTGCTTTAGGAAAGAAGACTTAATTGGGAATGATCCAAATCTTCCACCAGAAAATACAAAACCATGTATGCCAACTTCAAATACAGATGGCACATGGATCTGAAACTTCAGTTTAAAGGAATTAGACATTTTCCTCTTAATGACAAATCTAGCACAGCTCTATGTTACAGAAATTTTCTAATAGCCATTGGTCAGCAAAACTAACCAAAATATCTTGGTCCGTTTCTTGTGAAGTTACATCATGTTTTGCATGTCTCCATTTATTTTGTAGCTCTAAAACAATTAATGACGTCGACTTTTCTCTATATGCCACAGCTTTCTTAAACTCCAAATCTGTCAACCCTAAAAGGTCGCTGCTCTTCCCTATCAAGCTGTAGCTGGATGTCCCCAGCACGGATTTTCTGTGAGTTCTCAAAAGCAACAACCTAGCAATGTCTTCTAGGTGATTGTCACCTCAATCCATCAAAAGATGCATTTGCAACGATCAATTGCTTGACCATGGTTTTAAATAATGGAATAAAACTTTTACAGCAGTTTTAATGATACAAAATAACCATTTGGGCAAAAAATATCTGCCCGATTTCAATATACACACACACAGATATATATATATATATATATATTATATATATATATATATATATATATATATATTATATATATATATATATATATATATATATATATATATATATATATATATATATATGCCGCACACCTTAATTAGGTCAATGATGGATCACTCAGATGTTTTGAGGCATCTTCTAGGTGATGCACAGAGACCTCATGCAGGTGTGCACCTCTAACAACACTGGTTTAGGCTACTTGTCAAAGAAAGAAAAATCTGACAGAAGAATATTCCATGCATGACCCTTTTGCTGTCCACATTTTCTGTTAATCTTTCCACCTTAAGAGCTGTTCAAGAATAAAAAAACAAATCAGGCCAAATCAGAGAGAGCGAGAGAGAGAGAGAGAGAAAGAGGGTGATCAAGTTTGCTCATGATGAGAGCAATGAGTGGAGAGCGTTCAGCTGAGTTCGGGTGGACATGGGCGAAAAAGAGAGTGTCCGGTCAAAGAAGGTACTCCATATAGAGAAGATATGTCTTGTAAGAAAAAGATGACAAAGAAGATTGATTATATATATACATATATATATATATATACATATATATATATATATACACATATACATATATATATATATATATATCTTGTAGAAACGGGTTGTCAAAACAGGTTATATGTAAAAAAATTGTGTATATGGGTACATAATGACCAAAATATCACTTTTTATAGTAGAAAAGGAACATTTTAAAAGGGTAAAAAAAGGTTTTGAAAAAAATTAAAAGTGTAAAATAGACATAGTATGCCATTAAAAAATTCAGAAATAACCCAACCTTCATCTTTTTTCCTATGATATTGTATACTTGTGGATCCACAGAAGTGTGCTGCAGCTCGATCTCATATCTCATATCGGGCATTGATCAGTTCCACAGATTCAAGTGGCCGAAGAAGAAGAAAGAGGAGAGGGGGTTGGTGGAGGAGGATGAACTGCACTTTAGCCACCAGCATTGTCATGGGATGTCGCTCGTCGATTTCTTCAATCGATGCGGCTTGAGTTTTCGACACTGAAGGTCAACGGTGAAGCTCTCTCTAAAGAACGTAGGTGACCTTAGACTTAATTTCTTGCTTAGGTGGGCATTTGAGATAATTTTAGTGACGTACGTGGAGGGCTATATATCTATATGATCCAATATATTGCATGCCTAAGGTGTGATTTATACAGGTGAAAAGTGAAAACTGGAAGGAAAGTACCTCTAACATCACAAAGCACCCATCTAAATATGCTTTCTATATCAAAATTTTATCCCTCTATACATATCGTTCTTGCAGCCAAAACAATACCAAAAGCCAAATTTTTCATTATAACTCGTGACCTTTGAAAGTTGATCAAACAAACTGATGGTCGCTAACATCATCTCTAAGAACTGATCGCCTTCTAACCAATACTTCCGGCTCAAACCGGACTGTTGCTTTAATGCCCACGTTTTTCTTTTTCTTTTTCTTTATTATCACAAAAATTCTAATAAGAGTATAGGCTATAATTGGTAGATTCAATAACTGATAAAAATAGTTGAAACGGTCCACTATATCATAAAGGGGGCAGTCGTGGAAAGAAATGAATGGGTTACCAAATATATACCCAGGTAGAAGTGGTAACTGAAAATAGTAAAAGAAACTAAAGATGATTGAGGGCAGCTGAGAAGCCTTCCTGAGAAAAATAATTTGTGGGTGTTGCTCGCCATGTATTGGCCTTATTTAACCCCATTCCTCAGGTTCCCATTTGCTGCAGCCATAGGGGGAAGGGTTCCAGCAGTTAGAAATTAGGAAAAAGTCAAAGCTAACCCTTGTTTTCCTGCATCTCGGGGTGAAGATCAAGATCAAAGAGGCACTGGTCCACGTGACTGTTATCCACAGCTTGGAGGATCAAGAAAGCCAAGGAGCTAGGGTGCTGACAGTAAAAAATCAGGGGCTGTACAGTTAGAGAGACCCTGGTAAGTGTTATAAAGTTTCTTTTATAAATAATCTATATAGGTAGGTATATATATATATAAAAATCAAGGAGAATTCTACTTGGTGGGGCTGAAATGATACATGTAAATGCATGTTTTACAAGGAAATCGTGCTACACTGCCTTGGAACGCAGCCTTCTTGGCGGACTGAATTGATTGCAGCATAGAGCAATAAGGTATGGGAATACTCAGCTATGAGTGCAGCATGTAGCCCTTGTACTTTTTTTGCTTGTATATATATATATATATATATATACATATATATACCTACCTATATATTTACGCGAATCTATGTATTTACGCGCCTAGATATGAATAGATGTGTGAAGTGTTATATTCTGGAATTGATACACAACACTCTTAGTCTTAGACATCTCTGATTGCCTAAAAATAAATATATATATGCATGTATGAGGTGTAATTACCTGTGTGCAGAAAAATAAATGGGTATTTTTAGGGTAATACATGAGCTGTTTGTGAAAGAATATATATAATGTGGTACTATGTTCATAATATAGCTATATGAAGCACACTGTGACACCCTTGTGCTGGAATTGTGTGTAACATGTGTTTTTAGTTCCATGAAGGTTTAAGTATGCTGAAATTGATGGTATGTGCACATGAAAGTAATTGGAACCAGTTTGAACTGTCGTGGAACTTGAGGAACTAGGAATGGTTCTAGGCAACTCAATAAGAGGTAAACTCTCTTTTAGCTCATCAATAGGGCTAGACTTAATACATTCAGATCTTGACGATGACTTTAGCTAACTTGAAATGTTTGAGGCAGTAAAAGAGGGACCACAATGAGAGTATAAAAAATTTCTTTCGTCAAAAATAACATGTCTAAATATGATGACACGATTAGAGATTGGATTGTAACAAACACAACCTTTATGACAGCTGCCATACCCAATGAAGATGCAGGTTTGAGCTTTGGCTTCTAGTTTTGAAGCACATGGTGCTGGTCCCCAAATATCAACACATAACACTTCAAGAGGTTTGGTTGGATGAAATGAATTTGATGTAATCCAAGCATTTTTGAAGTTACCCCAAATATCTCCTCCTCCATCTGAATGGAAAATGAATTTTATGCATTTTTCCAAGCACACATGAAGAACAAAAAATCTAATTTATGTCTTTCATCAACAGAAATTAAACCAGAAACTTTCAACGAGTTTAACAACTGCAAGTGAGCATGTCCTAGATGCGAATGCCATAACTAAATGTCTGGCTAAGAATTTTGAGAAACCAAAGAAGTATTAGCAGTCTTTTATTGATCGTCATCTCCAATACTGAAAGGATTGCTAGTAGAGTCCTTCCTTTCTCTCGTCCATCTATAGAGTCCTCCTTTCTCAAGTGAACCTGTGTAAAGAATCTCGCCCGTCTGCATATTCTTAACAATAAAACCATTAGAGGAAAATTCAATAGAGCATTGGTTGTCTTTGGTGAACCTTGCTACTGACATAAGATTCTTGTGTGCTTTAGGAGCATGCAACACATTTTTCAAAACAAAGGATGACGTCTTGCCAGGTAGGTACAACGTTACCTATATTTTTAATTTGCATCTTACTACCATTACCAACTATAATAGAATTAAAACCATGATAAGGAACTTTACCTTGCATATCTTGTTCTGAATTTGTCACATGGTGGGAGGCACCTGTGTCTGGATACCAGGCTGAGTCTTGAGTATTGCTGACATTTTCTCGGCTACTAGATGCATTATCAGATTTTCCCATGTTGCGTGTCATGGCCATAAACACTTTTGGAATATCATAACATTGTCGAGCTGTGTTATTTCTTCTGCCAAAATACTGACAAGTTATTCCTGGGTTAGACTTGTTAGTATTATTGTTTTTTCCATAGTTTCCTCTTCCTCCATTACGGCCTCTACCCCTACCACCATTTTAGTTGCCACGCCCTTGCCCTTGTTCAGCAATAAAGGCAGTGGCAGTGGCTTCAACCTGAGTCATCTGGGATGAAGAAAGCATTTCAAGTCGTCACTCTTGAGTAATTAACATATCATATAATTCAGACCATGAATACACATCTTTGAATGCAGTAACTGTGGTAATAAAAGATTCATATTCGGAATTCAGTCCATTCAAGGTATAGAGAACAAGGTCTGTATCTGAGACAAAGTGCTGCACTCTGCTAAGATAATCATGTAAGAAACTAATATGTTGAAGGTATTCAGTCATAGACATTCCTCCCTTTTTTATGTTTTGTAATTCTCTTTTCAACTGAATAATACGAAGATTATTTTGTGAGGCATACTGTTTTTCAAGGATGCACCAAGCATTTATAGCCGTGCCAACATGAACCAGTTGTGACATGACTGGTTGAGTCACAGTGACTTTGATCCAATTTAGTGCAATTTGGTCTTCATGATACCATAAATCATCAGCAGTATTTTCTTGTGTGTGTGCTTCATCAAGAAATTCAGGTGGAGCAGAACATATTCCATTAACATACTTGATCAAATTTTGACTTTTCATAACACTTTCAATTTGAGAACACCAGAGAAGATAATTTGATCGATCAAGCTTGACTGAAACCAAACTTAAGAAAGCATTCCATTGTGTACCTGGTGGAGTAGAAGTGCGAGGAGCGTTAGATGAGGACAATGCAGCCATATTATACTAGAAATTTCTCCCTCGTTCAATCAACATCCGTGAGCATAGTCAATATGATTTGTGTCTGATAAACAAAAAAGGCGACTGAGGAGGTGGATCGGGCGACTGAAGGGGCAGATAGGCCTCAGTGGTACTCCCTTGTTAGCATGCTCCTTGGTGAACAAGTGAACACAAAAGGAAACAGCGTGCCCCTTGGTGACGGCTGGAAACAGCATGACCTTCCCTTGTTGAGAGATAGAAAAAGAAGTCAACAGCGTGCTCCTTGATGAAGGCTGGAAAGAGCGTGGCCTTCCTTAGACAGAAAAGGAGGCACGTGCCTCGGTGAAGGCAGGAAACCACACACTCCAAAAGGAAGGCACGTGCCTCAATGAAGGCAGGAAACAACACACTCGGTGCCACAACCTTGTTCAAACACTAAAAGGAGCAGCCCACTCCTTGGTGAAACAGTGCAGTCCTCGGTGAAGATAAGAAGCAGCACGCTCCTCAGTGAAGACAGGAAGACAAGAAGCAGCATGCTCCTCGGTGAAGACAGGAAGCAGCACACTCCTCTGTCGTTTCCCTGGTTATGCCAAAAACTGTGGATGTAGGAAGAGGAACAGGAGACGGACCAGGGGGTGCAGCAAAGAGAGTGGCTGGAAAACGATGGTGCCGGCATCAAACAATGATCGTGATCCAGACAGGTGAAGCGTGGCTCTAGAAAGATGCAAAATATGGAAGACCACTGTGAAAGCAGTTGCAGGCTTTGATACCAAGTTGAAAGAAAAGATGAACACACAGGTGTAACGAGGTTCGGCTAAAATCAGCCTACATCCACACAATGACTCTCTCTTCTATTCTATAACCACACAGAGAGAGTACATATATTTATAGTCACTTTATACAAGTTAGATCCTTGATTTTAGGATCTTGATTTACACGAAAGATTTGGGCAAAATTATAGAAGAAGATAGGGGAAATGATTTCATTCTCATTTAGAGAATATTGGTCAGTTTTGGATAGCTCTTGAGTTTTGGAAACCGTACCCTATCCTTTGTAACTGATCTTGATCATATCCGTTCCATAGATCTTATCATTGTTAACAAATCTAGCACAGCCCTATGTTACAGAAATTTCTGAATATTTTCTCCAAGAAGAAGGTCATTCTGCTGGACCAGAAACCCCGGAAGAGGCTTGGTGATTCTTATGAGAGAGATGGGCTCTATCTACTACATTAACTTGAACACAAACAAGGCACTTCCAGGTGACAAGAAGAATGAAGAATCACTCCTATGGCACTATAGGTTGGGATATTTGTTTGATCTAATTCTCAAAACTGTGTTTCTTAAGCTCGTCTACAATTTTCCAGTATGTGAGACATGCAATTACGCAAAGATGACTGGACAATCATTTCTTGAATCTGAAATAAAAAGCCAATATTGCTTCAACTTGGTTCAGGCCGATGTATGGGGCCCAACTCCTGCTGTTTCCAACTTTATTTTCAGATACTTTCTCCTGTTAAAAGATGACAAATCATGGATGAGTTGGGTGTTCTTTCTCAAGGGAAAAGGATGAAGTCTTTTTTATTAGCAGGCATTGCATGGCCACTAGCAATATCTTATATTAACAAAAGTCACGCACTGGGTGAATTTTATCCAATCTTAAGACTGTGAAAGGTTCCAGATTGGGTTGACAAGGACTTGGTTTCGCATGCAAGATTCACAAATATTATTAACCGACAAATTTTTGGTGGTGGCGAACCCTCTGCTAGGTTAAAAGAATCAAAACTTAGCTGGAACAATCTTGACATCAGGGCTGGGGCTTGTTCTCTCTATATGTTTGAAGTTGAACTCTTGTCCTCAGAAGAGGGGTCGACCTTTTAGTTGTTGTTAGCTCAAAGCCATCTAGACATCCTTTGTCTTTCTCACTCCTCTTTTTTGCTTCTATTGTCGTTTCTTTGCTGTTCTTAATTTGTAATTTGGTGCTTTCTTGTCATCTATTTTATAATTTTTTTTTTATTTTATCTATGAAAATTGGTTCAGATCAACCTATTTGAATCGTACCAGTTTGTTATCAGCCCGATATTTGATCAAATTATAATTGGCATGCAGAGTCCTATATTTTATTAAATAATCTTATTCCTAGTCCCATGAGTTCTTTTCGACGATTTCCTGGGCCTCCCTTTTTACACTCCTACGCATGTCCAATGATATTGGATCGTGTAGGTCGGTGCAGGGTTGTAGTATTTTTTTTATAAAGCTGTGTATATTTTGGAATATTTACTTTTTCATAAACCCTTTTTGTCCTTCTAAAAGTCTTTTTCTTTTTACTTAGACATGTTATTTTGGTTATTAATCACCCATATGCATAATTTTTCATGCATAAGACCATATAAGACACTAATTTTGGATCCGGCTTTCCATAATGCTCATGCCCATGTGAGTAGAATCAAATGTCCTTCAACTGGCATGCATAGTGCTTCCAAGTTCCATCCTTGCACTAGTATAGCACATTGCTCTCGATCCGACCAGGTCGACTGGAAACTGAAAGCATGTCATCGTCATTTAAGAAAAGTCATTCCTGGGATTCAAAGAAAAGTCGGCTGAATTTTTCTCCTTTAACTGGCCCTTGCATCCAATTAAGACGAACCGATACAATTAATTTCTTGTAACTAAAACTTACAAGTACATCATATGTTCATATATATATATATATATATATATATAAAGGAATTGAAATCAGCTATTTTTTTGTTTTGTGTGGATAAAAACCATCACAGTGCATTTGCATTGACCAGTTGTTTGAGCATGATCTTTTGAAAGCAGAGTTTAATTATACAAAATAACCACTCTACTGCAGAAGTAGCTGCCTGAAATGTATGAAGTTATTAACATGAACATAACTAAAGTTTGTGCGGCACCATCCATCATGTACCTCCACCACGGGACTTACCATCGCACAAGATGATTCAGTTGAATTTGAATGAACCTGCAATTGTGGGTCACCTTATACAGGATATGCTCTGTCACTAGGGAAGATCTCTATATTTTAATTTTAATTTGTTCTGTCTTAACACAAAATACAAGGTCGGCCGAATGCTATTGGGCCCAGCTATCATTAATTACCAAATAAGCACTTTATTAATTTGTCAGTCATTTGACCCAAATAATGCCAATGTTTAATTGATACCATATTTTTTTCGTTTAAGATTTAGAAAAAGAATTATATCAATTAATTATCAGACATTTCATGATTTTGTCATCTGGCTACCTCTAGCTTTGATAGTCATAGCACTAACTTCATCCACATTTTCTTTTCCCCGGCCCTGCAAATTAATCATCGTCAAAAACATTTTCATAAAATTAGATCAAATTGATAGATATAAATTTCAAAAAAATAACAAAGTATATTATTTTGCAAACATGTACGAAGGTTATTATAATGTACTGCTGAAGTTGAAAAAAACAAAATCATTAGCAATAGAATATTGATAAAAAAAAACATATAAAGACAAAGAAAATAGTGCGTGAGCACCCCGATCGTCAGGAAGGGGATGTTCAAGTAATATTGACAAAGTTACTCTTTGATGTAGATTCATTACTTATTCTTTCTATTAAAAGGGACGACAGCCCAACTCCGAGCAGAGTTTGCATCGAAAGTGACAAAGAAAATTGTGGTGGTGTACTTATGTTACGACTAAAATTGACTTGATACCGATGAAACTACAAAAAAAGGGAGGAAATTCGGAAATTCAAACTGTTACAGTCTTAATGCATTAGAAGCAAAGTAGTTTACAAATCAAATCATGAGAATATATATTGTTACATTAAAGAGAGGCAGCTCTTTGCAAATGCACCATGTCTCAAACAGCAACTATGTGTTTCAACAACTATACTAAGTAGTATGTAGATTACACCTGTGACGTGTAACTTGTTTCCAATAGCTATAGGTGTGCCATGACTCTTAAGAATTATATTTATAATTTCACCAATACATTCTACTTGTTGAGTAAATTGGCCAATAGAAGATATACCAAGATAAGATCGAGAGAAAGGATTAAGTAGACCAAGTAAGGTTACTAAAAATAGCAAGAAGGCAATAGACAGTATAAAGGCTATAATCCCAAAAGATCTTGGATGCTCCATGAGCAGCAATTAGGGCATGGCCATCTGCAAAGAGGAATTCCTACATCCATACCAGTGCTACATAGTAATGAGACTGAATAATCATCTTACCCATGTGTTCCAGGAGGAAGGCCTTGAAGTTGTTCAGTATAAGGTGGCATATCGAAAAGTACAAAGTCATAAAATTCTTAATAAATAAGTAGATTGTATTGATTTCCAAATAAATATATTCATGCATACAAAGTATGTGGAATGGATCAAAGAAAGTATGTCTTACAAAAGCTTTGAATGCTGGACGATGTGCAGCCATCTCATATAAGCAATTTGCAAACCATATCCAAAACTTATACTAAAAAAATTAGTACAATTATCATACAAAAATATTGGCAATCATGGAAAAAACGAGAGAGAGAAGAGACCAAATATCAGATTTGAAACCATATTGAATGGCTGAATATAGACCGTTAGAGAGAGTTATAAGATTACATAGGTTAGCCACAATCTACTTCACCCATTTTCAAAGACCCAGAGAGATTAATCAACAAAAGAATATACATAACAAAACGAGCAGAAGCTATGGTAAAAATGTGTGCTTGTAATGTAGAATGCTTTGTAGCTGCACCTACTAAAAACACTTGATATTCTCTTTGACATATCTATTACTTACAAGACACACTATTAGAAAAGTGACTCGTAAAAGATGGTAGACACAATATGGAGGATGACCACCGTATGCAAGATAGCTTGTGTATAAAAATATCAATAAACATGCATTAAAAGATAGATATAAATATGTAGATAAATAGCTATATGTAATACATAAATAAATAGAGAACTAATGTAAATGTGTACGACATTATCACTTCAAATAATATGTCACCTTTGAGTTTTTGATAACTTTGAAGAAACCAAATGTAAAATTAGGACTCGTGTGTAAAAAAAGTGTAGCAAATACCGCCAAACTAACTTATAGGTATCCGCACTGCCCTTTCAAGATAATCTAAGATGCCCTCTATTGTTCCTTGCAACACCACCTTTAAAGTCAAATAAAATAAAACATCAACCTCGTATTTAAAAGAATTAACATGGCATTATTATAAGACTTGTCAGTTTCACACAGAAAAAAACCTCAAAATGATCAAATGTAGTCATACTAGGAGAAAAGATAATGAAAGATATACAAAATGTGTCATTTCTAAGATTATAAGGTTCTAACTTTTAGACTAATGTAAATGTGTCATTGACTTGAGGATACAACGTCGAGCTCGACTCGCTTAACTCGTTTATATTAATTTATTACTTCTTATTTCTTTTAACTCATTGAACTGGTTTTTTAATTAATTCAACTATAAACATTTGTCTAACTATTAATGCTAGTGGAGCTGATTTTAAATGGATCGAGTTCTTACAACTCGAACTCGATCTTTGAGTATAAATTTAAGCTTGAGCTCAACTTGTTTCAAGTCAAGCTTTTACAACGGAGCTCAAGTCAAGCCCAAGTTGATTTTGACTCTTACATTAGGCATCCGACTGAATCACACCCTTAAAGAACTTATGCTTCTGCTATTCATATAAATAGTTTTTTGGTAGGAGGATGACATGAAGTTTTACAAAAGCAGTTTAAAAAGCAAAACAAAACAAAAAAAAGGTTAAAAAGATAAGCGGATCGTGTTTGGCTCATACGAACTGAGATTATGAACCGGGTTGTATCGGGCCGGTTGACTGGGTCGATCCAGCTCAGGTCTTAACTTGGGTCAATGATATCACATGAACATTATTTTTGGGGTCCCACCAGCATGTGGTTGCAGGCGGTGATCGTCTCGATGAGCATCATCATCCCATCCCTATCTAAAACTCATCCTTATCTAGTTCACCGTGATCTGTGGGGGTTCAGCGGCTCTTTTTTCATGTCACCCTGACCCTGCCTTCAAATTTAGGGAGAGAGTTGAACGTGCAATAACCAGAAACACACAATTATGACCAAATAAAACCCTTACTTATAGGTGACAAAAGTCTATAACTTTTGTTCCTACAATAAACAATTCATTTCTAAGTGTTGGACTTTTTTCGTGGCTGGACCTTAGCCCTGTGTTCATTCAATTGGTGCAAAAGAAAGCAGTCTATTGCCCAGATCATACTTGACATGCATGTTCTGCTGTGCAATATTCCCAAAGATGGGCATCTCTCCATCTTTAATGGCTAAGCAGGCGATTCCACTTCTAAACATTGCAAAGATATTTGAAGGTGGCAGCTTCCAGTCTGCATTAGCAAAATGAAAGGTCATCTCTGGCAACGCTTCATATGGATCACCATTGTTCTCTACATGGTAACACAGCAAATCATGCTCAGGAGGATAGAAGCGTTCATGGTTTATGACATTTGCCGCTTGAACATACACATCTTTTGCAAGAAAAGTTAGGCTGGTACCCGAGTCTATGATGATCGATCTGGCATCTCCCAACAATGCAGTCGTCTGTGCACCACCAAATTGTATGTTGAGTCTGCTGTTCCCGACATTTATGTTTGTCAGGATGAGCACATAAAAGCTACCTTCACCACCATCTGATGCCATCGGTGTCTCTTGAACGTCTTCTGTGCCTGAAAACAGTGCATCCTCACCGAATTTCAGCTGCCCCGCGGAATTGTTTTCAATGGAAGAGCCAATTTGTTTAACAAGAGAGAGAGGACCACGGCCAAGGCCAGGAACTTTATGCAGGGCAGAATCAGGATTATCTTCACGATGAACAGAACCAAAGACAATTCCTTCATGCTTGATGGTGTCGGCACCATTGTCAAACAAGAGCATCTCAGAGGCTAGGACCCCTTCTACTTCGGAATTTGCACTATAGGAATATCTGAAACAGCAAAGTTGGTCGCTGGTGCAACGATGGTCGTGCAATTCCATGCAAAAGCTGGTGGAGCATCTCCTGTTCTTGTAGGTGGACGACTGAAGTGGATCAAACATTGGTGTTTTGACATGGCAGTTGTAACAATGGCAGCATGTTGTCCATATGAGGTTGCTACCAGCATCTATAATGGCCCAGTACAGGCTGGATGGGGTACCTAGCGAGAGTTTCACGAGAAACTCACTGGGACCAGCCATCACAGGGCTGGAGATCACACTGGTGGTATTGGAAAACCGTGAAGCATTGCTGCTCAGCTCATTGAGCTAGACTGGATGAAGGGTCATAGAGAGGTGACAGGGATGAGTCTCGATGAAAGAGGTCTATAGAGAAGCCGAGAGGTCTCGATAAATTTTTTTTAGGCATCAGGGGTGGAGCCAAGGGAGGCTCGCACGGCCCTGGCCCCACCTCAATTTTTTTTAAAAAATTTATATGTAAATTTTAGTAAATTTCACTTGTCCTATATAAAAATTTTGAAAAATGATATTTTGACCTTAGTCAAAATTTAGAAACATAAATTCGGCCCTTCTCATGAAATTTTTTTAGCTCTGTCCCTGTAACACATGGTAGTCCCTGCTCCAAAACCTGCCCAACACATTTCACAAGTTAACCAGATAGTCCTCCTTAACCAGATAGTTCTAAACTTCTAAGTTACCAGGGCATTCCCTTGAAATCTGGAATTTGCCAGATATTTCCAGATTTTAGCGTTCAGGCACTGGAATTAGTTCATCTGGTCAGGCTTCATGCGAATACACATGGATGCTCGTGTTGTTGGTGTTGGCATAACCTGAAGCCAATCGGGAGCACAACTTGAAGCGTAGAGCAGCCCTGCTCAGTGCTTCGAACTGGAGTGGATGAAGGATCATAGAGATGAGAGAGAGGCAAGTCTTGGTGAATGAGGTCTATCGAGAAGCCTGGAGTTTTGGTTAACATTGACAGTGTTAGTGAAGATGTTGGTAGGAAAGTTTGATAGTGGAAATGTTCGTGGAAAGTCACCTATTGATCCTAGGTTAGAGTTAGGAAAATGTTCGTGGAAAGTCACCTATTGATCAACGATTCCAGTCAGTTCTATCAGTGCGATGATTTTGGGCATCGGTGGTAAAGAGCGCTGGTGTTGTGGACGAAAATGAGTGAGAGGTGGCATTTGGATTACCAGATCTTGCAGTGTGTGAAATTGAGGGGAAGCAAATGGTCAGATCTTTCAGATGGACTGTTATTGCAATTCTATTAGGCGGTAGCTCAAGATTTCGTCTGGATTGGGTGGAAGTTTTTCACAATTTGTATCAGGTGAAAACAATTTTCGCTCCTTTCAAAATGACTCTTTTTGATCAAGGCTTCCTCAAAGGAATATTTAGAGGAAGTTATGCAACCAAAAAAATGGCGTGTTCGCGATAGGTTTTTGGTCTCTAGCTAGTGGAAGTCAGGAATCCCGCTTCGACTTCAAGCTGTCACAAGAACCCCTCTAGGGATTCGTCTACCGAAGTTGCCTCTTTATATTTGGAAATGCAAGGTGTTGGCTGGTGTCGTTAAGGTTCTGGGTAGTTTTTTTGTAGATGCTGATGGCTTCACTTATGGGTTTGATTTGTATACTTGATGGTGATAAAGTTTTTGAATAAATGGTGGAAGATGAAACAAAAATTTGTTTCTATACCTTATGTGGGGATTCATTACATCCCACAGGAGATCATCTCACTCGTATGAGGGAGGGAAAAGTGAATACTAAACCCTCAACTAGAAGGACTCAAGTCATTATTGCTAATAGAAGGTGGAATCTTGGCTCTAAGCAATGCAAGCTATCTAATATTAAATGAAATCAATTTGTGCCTTTTGAAAAAGTTGTACTTCCTATTGAAGACAAATGATCTATGGGTCACGAGTCTCAAGGGATTATCTCATATGAAATGGTGATGGAATCATCTTCATTGAAGGTTAACCATGGTAAAACTATTGCTGAGTCCTGCCATGAGACCAAGAAGAAAGCCACAAAAGTTGAGGAGGATTTTTTTCCTTGATTTGGCTGTTTGAGCTCCACTAGGACTGTACTAATGGACTGAAAACAAAAAGATAAAAGGTCTTCCTCTCCGATGAATATTAGTTTGAACAAAAAAGAGATCTCCATTCCAAAGAAGTTAACAATTTTAAGAAGAAGGGTTGTGGGACAACATTTTTTAAGGCTATATAAAGTTCTGGCCTGAAAGAAAGGAAGTTGGTGCAACCTGATCCTGGCATGGATATCCAAGGAGCACAGGATTTCCATAACAAAGAGAATGCTCTCCTGTAGGAAAAGCAGCCTAAGAGGAGTTGCCAATTGCCATAAAATGAAGTTTATAGTTGGAATGTTAGTGGCCTTGCCACTCTAACAACGTAGAAAGATTTTGGCAATTGGGTGATATCTCATCAACTTGGGATCATTTTCATGTTTCGATATCATGTTGAATGCAGACAACTTCAAATCCTTTTGCAATCACTTCCAGGAGTTTTTTTTTTAATCTAATATTGATACGAATCTTAATGGGGCCATAATTGTGTAGAGTTAGAGACAGGCTGATTTTAGATTGACTAGTTGCAAATTTAATAAATTTTGGATGGATTGTTTGTTTATTCATAAAGCTTTCAATCTCAACTTTGATATAATAGGTGTGTATCTTCACCCTCACTTTAGAATTCGCAAAGACCAATTGGTTATGTCAAATATCATAATTGCCAATAAACAAATGTTAGTATTATAATGAAAGATTTTAATTCAGCTTATAAGGAGTCTGAAAAATGGCCCTGCCCCTGCTAGACAAGCTTGTTTAGCATTCAATGGATTCATTCAAGATGTTGGACTAAGAGAGATTGTGGACAGAAACAGAGCATTCACTTGAACCAATCTCTGCATCCCAACAGCACTGGTTCAAAGCAACTTAGATAGATTTTTGAGAAACTTGAAAATTGTGGGCAGCTTTTGGTAGAACCAAGAAGTTCTTTAGACCACTCATCACTTCTCTTTTACATGTAAATTAAATATCTTTAAAACCGCATGCAAGAGAAGACGAAGATTTAAATAGTTCCTTTATTGAGAGTGTCAACCTAGTTGGAAGGTCATTATTACAAGAGCATGGAGAGTGGAGTGTAGAGAATGCGCAGTTCTTAAACATTTCGCAAAACAGAATAGAGTACGACCATTTCTAAGTAATTGGAGTAAGTATAGAACCAAGAAAGTTGATACCAGAATTAATGTACTTCAAAAGGATCTTATTGAAATTTATAAGAGGAAAGACATTGACTCTCATAACTGGTCCACTTATGAAAATCATATTAGATGTTTTCTTGCGGACGCCCTTTGAGATGAAGAAATGTACTAGAAAAAGAAAGTAAGGGTATCATGGCTACAAAAAAGGGGATAATAACAGCAAATGTTTTCATGCTATGTTCAAGAAAGGTCCAAAAAAAGTAGACTCTTGCACATAAAGACAGATGATGGGGAGTTTTATGAGGAGGATCCAATTCTTTCAGCATGTACTTCTCATTTTTAAAGATTTTTTACCCGCGACAACTCAACAAGAATGATTATGGATCACCTTGCTGTTGGTCACTGCGTATTTATAAAAGAAAACTTAACGTTGTTAAGTCCCATTTCTTATTCTTTTAAAAATACAGAGTAAACTTAGTTTATGAAAAAGCATGCTACTTTCCTATGCAGTAGGATCTACTTGATCAAATCAGTATTAGAAGCACTTCGTATTTACTGGATGTTGGTGTTCAAGTGCCTGTTGGTGTCATTAAGAAAATGGAACAGATTATGTGCAGTTTTTTATAGGAACAGTCAGATGCGGGGGGGTAAGCCTCATTTAATTGCGTGGAATGACTTGGCTTTTCCTAAATAGGAAGGTGGGTTCGGCATTAGAAAACTTAAAGGGGTCAATGAAGCTAATTGGTTGTTTCTAAGATGTACATTAATTTTTCACCAGGGCATATGGGACTCATTATGCATGAAGAAATATTTGAGTAGGAAAAGTACTTGGTATGTGGAAATGGTTCCCAATATTTCTTCTCTTGGGCGGGATCCAAATCTGTTACTTGAAATGTGATGAATGGAGAGCTTGATAAGTTCTACAGAGGATGTTTTACTCAAGCAGATTCCATTGGATCTGCTTGGGAAGCAGAACCTTTCCTTCGAAAGTCGGTTAAGTAAATGCTAATACAGCACCACATTAAGCTAAATCTATGGCGACATGTGCAATGCATTGGAGATTGCCTTCAACTTAGGCTCATGCAAAGTGCAGATTTTCTTTGTTCTAAAGAAAATCGTAAACCTGCAAAGCTCAGGAGCCAAGTTTGGAACCATGTAAAATTAAAGGAATGGTAGTTACAAGGCACAGTAGATTGTGGAACGCAAAAGCTTAACCTAGAGCTAACTAGTTTGTGTTTGTTTGTAGTTATTAACGTCAACCTGCTGATGCCAATGTAAGGTCTTCCATTGTTTCTGTGTTTAATTTGTGTGGAGGGCTTGTGAAGATCTATCTCACTTTCTTTTCTCATATACTAATGCTATGAACATTTAGCAATACATCTATTCATGGTTTGGAGATGATAAATTCCATACATCAGACTTTTTCTCTGTCTGGAGGTGGTGGAGGAAGAGGTTCTCATGTAAAGAATTCGGATGGTGTTGGCTTGCCTGCTTCAATATCAAAAATCACGTGGTGCATAAAGAGGTGGTTAAGCTGGCTAGGATTTCTAAGAGGGAAGTTTGACACTTATGTTGTGAGGTATTCTATAAACAAGAATGAGGACAATATGTAAAACAGGCGATAAATATCTAGCTGCAAACCATAATTTTTAGTCATTTTTGGCATTGTGAGAGTAAAGATGAGTGGGGGCTGAAAGTGGTCACTACATGTGTTGCAAATGTTTATAAAGTGGCTGGTTTACTATGGTACAAAGGTTTCTCTTCTCAAACATGATCAGAACTATGGACTCTGTTCTTGTAGAGAGGATTCCTAAAGACTGTCATGTTACTCTAATCACAAACTGTCATACTCTTAGTTCTCGTGTCAAGGAACTGAGAGAGTGACTCTGGTTCGTTGGTAGGCTCAATAGTGAGAAGGTATTCCGTGGTTAAAGATCACTTCTCTTTGGAGGCTATCTCCTTTGGAAACTCCTTTGTCGTTGACAAAGTCAAAAAAACAAAAACAAAAGAAAAGCCAACATTAATGATACTGAAGGTCACTGATTCATGTTGGACAAATCTTGAAAAGTGCTGACCCTGACCATGGAAAGTTTGCTGAGTGAGGAAGAGAGTGTTGAGGCTAAGTTAGAGGCCAGTTCTTAATTGTGTTTTTTTTGTTGATTTTTTTTATTAATATTATTTTTCATCATTAACGAAAGGAGAAACCCAGCCCGATTGCATCAGAACGGTTCCTCGTCAAGGAAAGTGTAGCATTTCGGGCCCCCATTGAAGGGAGAAGGTATACATCATAGGGTTGGGGCCCCCATGCATTTTTGTGGTCTATGTTATTTTAGCAATACAGACAAAAGTGGTAAGAACAATATTTTTTTGAATATTACCGTTTTCAAGAACGAAGAGCCTCAATGGATAGTTGAAGGAAGAAGGTTGACAAGTTAACATACTCCTTAGGAAAATAAGGTTCCTAGTGATAAATATAATTATAAATACAGATAAATATATACTAAATAAACATATATATATATAATCATTTTAATCTTCTGGATGTTGGACGACTAATAGATTTAAAATATGTCACTGATACTGAAGGTCACTGATTCATGTCAGTCAAATCCTGAAAAGTGCTGACCTTGACCATGGAAAGTTTGCTGAGTGAACAAGAGAGTGTTGAGGCTTAGTTAGAGGCCAGTTCTTAATTGTGTTTTTTTTTGTTGATTTTTTTTTTCTTTATATTACTTTTGATCATTAATGGAAGGAGAAACCCAGCCCGATTGCATCAGAACGGTTCCTCGTCAAGGAATGTGCAGCATTTCGGGCGCCCATTGAAGGGACAAGGTACAGGGTTGGGGCTCCCATGCACTTTTGTGGTGTACGTTATTTTTAGCAATATAGACAAAAATGGTAAGAACAACATTTTTTTGAATATTACCGTTTTCAAGAACGAAGAACCTCAATGAAGAGTTGAAGGAAGAAGGTTGACAAGTTAACATACTCCTTAGGAAAATTAGGTTCCTAGTGATAAATATAATTATAAATACAGATAAATATATAGTAAGTAAACAAATATATATATAACAAATATATATATATATATATATAATCATTTTAATCTTTTGGATGTTGGACGACTAATAGATTTAAAATAAGTCACTGATAAACCCATAAACCATTAAAAAAAGTGCCATAAATAGGCACTATTTGATACATTGTTTCTAATACAGCTGCATGCTTTAGCGACCGATCTTGATTTTTAGTAATAAGACAAGATCTAAGAAATGACAAATTTGAATATGTGTGTGTGTGTGGATTCAAATTTGACGGATGCTAGATATTGTCATATAGCTCAAAATAAAACATTATTTGCTAAAATATAGACACTGCAGGGGTATTAGCAAGGGTTTATGGTTTGTGGTAGTGTGTTTTTATAATAATTTATCATGATTTAAACAACCGTTTGTGGTGCTTTCAACCATAGATTTTTAACTTTTTAATTACCTAACAATACTGGGCATTCAACATGCTATAATTCTCCCATATAAAAGTACTAGTAATATCTTAAGTAGTTTTAATTTTTATAGGTGAAGACTAAGTAGCACCACTGTATGGTGTCTAATGACATTTTAATTAGATTACCATAAACTCATGCACAAAATGACTTTTATCATATCTAATGGGTGCAAAAGATTCCATGTTCGGTTTTAAGCTAGGCCTCTTTCAAATGCATCACCCAAAAATATTAATTAGCTGACAAGCAAGTTCTCAATGATGGCAAACCTCTCACACACACAAGATCAGTGGGAACTCCATAGCAAAACTCCTGTATATATTTTGCCAAAACACTATGACTGACTCTAAGGGTAAGCGCTGGGCCAGGCACCAGATGGACAATTGGGACCATTTGACCTACTGGCCAGATAAGAAAACTCGCTGGGATAGCTGGCCTGGGTCAGGTATTGGGGGCTCGACTTGGCCCAAATACATACCTTTATATTTTTTTTTCCACATTCTTTGGCATGATGCCAGCAGTCGACTCACATACAAACTCTTGACATATTCCCAATGGTTACCAGAAAATTAGAAAATGAAAAGTGAAGAGTTTCAAATTAGGATAGATATCGGGTTGAGTACAAGATAAACATGAAGTTGATGGTCAGGCCCTGGCCCAATAACTAAAGAGAACAGGCTTGGACTGCCAATAAAGGCTTTGGGTCAGCCCAAGCACGGCTTTGTCAAGCCTGGGTCCAGCCTACTGCTTTTCCAGATCCTGTTCACCCACATTCATTTAGGTCAGAGCCAGCTTGCTCGGACCTAACCCAACCCTTTGACATCCCCAGGCTGGGTTAAACTGCAGATGCCCTCTTTGACCAACTCCAATGATGTCATTGATCGATTCCTCAACAATGCCAAACTGCAGATGCTGGACTGTAGACGGTCCGTGTGGGCCCGCAGTTTGAGATTGAGATCAAGCTGGGAACTACTTTGTCAATATTGTGGAAATTTCTTTGAATGAAAAGTAAAATCAAGTGGAAACTGAGAGAAACCCGTAAGCACATCTGCGTCTTTTAAAATGGGTGATTGGCGATGAACTGGCTAATTCATGCTTCATTCTGAATCACTTGAATAAAGATTGGCTGATTGCCTCAAGGCACATTGGGCAACTGGGCTGCTTGGCAGTTCATATCCAAGGAATTCAAGGTTTGAATCTTGTGGCCGCTGTCACATTCTAGTGTGTTATTTCTCTTGTCTGCAAAGCATGGCAAGAACAACATTCGAGTTGAACGATGTACAGTACGTCCACCTTGGTGGTTTTTTGAAGAAGAGAGTTTCTTATAAGTAAACATAAATAAATAAATAACTATTAGCCGATTTGTATAACACTTTGGATCAACCCAAGCCAAGCCCCTACAATTCAAATCGGCTGATTCCAACCAACGTTTACAAGAGAAAAACAGAATGTGAGAGTATGAAGAATTAAAGTACTACTAAGGCGGATTGATAAGTATCACAATAGGCACACAGACCTCATGTCGGCTAACAACGCCAGATGCAATGGTTTAGGCTACCTGTCAAAGAAAGAAAAAAGTGACCCATGGATGCAATGGAAATCTGACACAAGAATATTCCATGCATGTCTTTCTCTCTAATAGCCCACATTGTCCGTTAATCTTTTCACCATCCTTAAGAGCTGTTTTAAAATAAAAAAACAAATCAGGCTAAATCAGAAAGTGAGACACAGAGAGGGAGAGAGAGAGAGAAAGGGTGGTGACAGTTGCTCATGAAGAGGCAGTGAGTGGAGAGCGTTCAGCTGACTTTGGGTAGATTGAGTTGAGTGCCCGGTTAAGGGTACCCAATGTACATACCCCAAGAGTAAGGGGACATTTTAATAATTTTTAAAAGGTATGTACCTTTTAGTTTTTTTTTTTTTTGACTTCCACTTTTGTCTTCCCAATTTTTTTTTCGGTGTGAATTTTGACTATTATCATCATAACCAGCGCACAAAATTTTTTGCATTAGTATGACACATATATTACCAAGTTTAGAGTTCAGCTGGACATGGGACAACACGAACATATTTGTATTAATGTAACAGCCATAATGAAAGGAGAGTATTTGGTCCAAGAAAAGGAATTATAGAAAAGACATATCTTCAAAGAAGAGGATATATATATATACATATATATATATATATATATATGAAGGAAACTTTTTAAAAGAGGTTATGAAAATGTCATGGGATATCGCTTGTTCTCTGAATATATTAAAAAGAAACTTTTTAAAAGAGTAGAAAAAAGGTTATGAAAATGTCATAAAAGTCTAAAATAAACATTTCTTTATTAAAAAAATTGAACATATAAAAAACCCCATCTTTTTTCCACTGCATACTTGTGCGTTCGGATGCACACGCAACTCAATCTCATATCGGGGCTTTGGGTCTGCAGGCGGTGGAGAGGAGAAACTGCACTTTGGCCACCATCATTGTCATGGGATATCGCTTGTTGATTCCTCAATTGATGCGATGCTGTGGATGAGATATCACTTTAAAAAATCTGGAAATGGATCACGAATTGATGGACTAGCATTTGCTTATCCATCTATAGGAACAAGTTTTCTCAGACATCTTGGACTTAATTTCTTGCTTAAGTAGGCTTCTGATATACTTTTGATGACGTATGTGGAGGGCAACATATCTATATGATTGAATATATTGCATTCCTAAGGTCTGATTTGTATAGGTTAAAAGTGAAAACTTGAAGGACTGCACCTTCTTAGGCACGAAGTAACATAAAGCACCCATCTAAATAGATCTGTTTTCTCTTCTTCATGGTACGTAGTTATTATGTGTCCTGTTTTGTCACCTTTTGGTTTTCAATCTTTTTCATTGGAGGAAAGAGATCCAGGGAAATTGTGTATAGTCATTCACGCTCGGTTAGACTTCTGCTAAGCATCCCTCATTTTGTCTACCTATTTAGGGGTTGTTCTTATTATGAAAACTGTATGAGTGTCCCTGCTGCCAAATGACTCCTTAATAGTAGTGGAGCCGCATTGCAAATTTTGTAAGTAATTTCCCATACCAGTCATTGATACTTTTTTTTTTTAATTTTTTTTTATATACCTTAAAGTTGAAAGTTAAACTAATACTACCCCACAGTCAGAAATTTGGCTTTGCCACTACCCCTTTAGGGTTCTATTTTTCTTCAGCTTGATCTCTAGCTGAAAACCATTTTGGTGATTTTTGGACTCTGCTTAGTTTGAAGGCATGAAGCATAGACTCCCCATCCAACATGCACCAAACTCCACAAGTTAGTGATGTACTCCATATTTTGGTGATTGATTATAACCTTGCTTAGCTTACCTTGCAATCAAGTTGAGGAGTTACCATACTCTAAGTTTAAAATATATAGTTTTCCAGTACCTCACTAAAATTCTTGTATAATAATGTAATTCCGCTGCATTAACTTCTGGCAGCCACTGCTTGTGAAATCAAATTGGTTTTTGCGTTCGGAAACTGTCAAGGGAGCCCCTCGTTCTATTCATGAGATATCAAATAGGTAATTAAATATAAAAATGACAGTAATTAATCCACTTTCTATGTCATAATTTATAGACACCAAGATTGGAACATTTTGTCTGGGGACAAACGGTGGCTGGTGACATTAGCTAGTGATGTAACAAGTTCTTGCGTCATTTACTGGGGATTGCATGCAACTTTTTATGTTTTCTGCACCCTTCTCCACAATCCAAGCAATTTTAAGTAACAGCGTTTGAATATTCTTGTGTTCAAGAATTCCAATCACCATTTGATAAAAAAGAGAGACATCTTAACATATTCCTTAGGTAACCACAATAAGCGGTGAACATGCAGTAAGAAGGGAAGTATTGAAGCGAAGTGTGGGTTGCTGTGCACCATTGCCCCACATCAGTATTGTTGCGACGATGCTGGACCTAGTTGCTGTCACATCATAGTCCCCACATCCGACCCTCCTGCATTAATTGTTTATAACCTGGATTATGTACATGGAGAGTTAGGATAAACCCTCATGCAGTAAATGTTTATAACCTGGTATTTGTATTTTAGAAGGAGTGTTAAAAGTGTTGCATAGGTAGTACAAATTGCAATTTATGGCCGATTTGTTATTTAAAATGGGTGATTAACAATGGATTGGCGTGATCATTTCTGAATATTCAAGTGATTCAAAGATGATCCTCCACGGCTGGATGGTTATTTGTTTGTTTGGTGTTGATAAAAAACATCGCGAAAGATGCATTTGCAATGATCAATTGATTGGCCATGGTTTTCAATTATGGAATCCAACTTTTATGGCAGTTTTTAACAATACAAAATAACCATCCGAGCACAGAAATAGCTGCCTAATTTCAACACACACACAGAGTCATATATATATATATATATATATATATATATATATATATATATATATATATATATATATATATATATATATATTCCCACTAGCATTGCTTTGTTTGATGCTTCTAGTATGTTTTCTATCTGGGAAGATTTCTATCCCAACAAATAACAAACATTATCTAAGTCTACAAATGACCTTGCTCAATTATATGTGTAAACTAGTCATGATTCATTATTTATTTTCTGACAATGAAATAAGAACATTTTATTTAGGATTTACCATCATAGAGGCTGATTCTGTTGAATTTCAATGAACCTGCAATTGTGGGACACCTGACACAGAATTGGCTGTAGGGATGAAATACCCCTCTTGTTGAGCGGTAGGATGAAATACCCCTCTTGCTCACCCGGCACAAGGGAAGTTCTCTATAGAGTGTACTTATTTTTTGAATTGGTTCAGTCTTAACACAAAAAATATGGTCGATTGAATGCTAGTTGGGTCTGGCTCATGGCAAACATTGGCCAAAGAAACACTGGATTTATGAGTCATTTGACCCAAATCATGAAAATGTTTAATTGATAACATATTTTTTCTGGTCTTATTAAGAAAGAAAATGATGGCTAATAATTACCAGACCCTTCAAGATTTTATCATCTAGCTAGCCCTAGTCCAGCTTCATCCACATTTTCTTGTCATTTTGTGCCTTCCCAGCGTGCAAATCAAAATAAAGTTCTTAATTAAATGTTAGAATTAATCATCATTAAAAATAATTTCTATTTGAACTACAACTTGAAAACAACTTGGATTTCTATCACCCCATGCATCTACAATTTGTTGCCTTCTGCACCAAATTTCCTCCTCCTCCTCATGAGACTCAGTCAATTCTTCGCATGGAACAACCTCCCAAATGGTAGCTGATTTATTTCCCTGCTCAATTTTTGCCAGCGCCCTAGAAAACTTCTCTTGAGGCTCCTAATTCTGTTGATTAAATTTGGCCACCTGGTCATTGTTCAATCTCATAGGACAATACTTTAATCTGTAGGAAACTTAATTTGAAGAAAGAAACAATATTGTAAAAGCAGTATCGTATCACTTATCGATCGGGCTAACCCATACATGTATGGTAACATATTGTAAATTTATTTTTGTAATGCATTCGCAATTAAAAAATAAAAAATAGTGATAAATTCTGATAAAACCAAGAAATAAGTTTCCTCTATAAAACAACTCATCACAATATTACACACATAATAAAAATTCACAAATCTTCATCTGCAGACATAATAATGATAAGATATGATAAAACGATAAATTTTGAGGTCTTAAAGACTTTTACAATAAACTTTTTACTGTTTTTACGTCATATTATCAAACATATATAATATGCAACCTATCTATTCATCTTCATCTTCATTATAATATTCATACTCATTTTGCTTCATTGTCTTCATCCCCTTCAAGTGGAATGTCCTCACCAGCATATGCAGGCTCAACTTCTTCAATGTTCAAAAGGAGTTGGCCACAATAAGGCCTCCATCCTTTCACATCAAATTCCTCAGATGATCACAATTAGAGATTGGATTGTAACAAACACAACCTTTATGACAGCTGCCATACCCAATGAAGACGGAGGTTTGAGCTTTGGCTTCTAGTTTTGAAGCACGTCTAGGCCCATTCAATGGATAGACGGTACAACCAAAGGTTCTTAGATGACTATATTTGGGAACTTCATGCAAGAGCTTCTCATACAACGTCATTTGCAAGTCTGCAATAGGCAACCTGTTAATAAGATGAACAACAGTTTTAAAAGCATCAAACCAAAATTTTTGTGGCATATTGGCATGAATAATTATGGCGAATCCCATTTCCACCAGATTCCTATGCTTCCTTTCTACTATCTCGTTCTACTGGGATGTGTAAGGGCACGTTATCCATCAACGAATTCCTTGATTTTCAAGAAATGTGCTAAATTCTTTGCTCATGAATTCTCCTCCCCCATCTGAATGGAAAATTTTAATTTTTGTTTCAAGTTGACACTCTACTATGCTTAAAAAGGTTTTAAAACATGGAAGTGTATCACTTTTCTTTGACAAGGGAAAGATCCATGAGAAGTGAGATTATTTGTCAAACATTAAGAATTAATACATGTACCCTTCTCGTGAAGCACATGGTGCTGGTCCCCTAATATTAACATGTAACACTTCAAGAGGTTTGGTTGCATGAAACTCAGCTTTAGGAAAATGAATTTTATGCATTTTCTCAAGCACACATGAAGAACAAAAATCTAATTTGTGTCTTTCATCAACACAAATTAAACTAGCAACTTTCAATGAGTTTGACAACTGAAAGTGAGCATGTCCTAGACGCAAATGCCATAACTAAATGTCTGAGTAAGAATTTTGAGAAACCAAAGAAGTATTAGCAGTCTTTTATTGATCGTCATCTCCAATACTGATAGGATTGCCAGTAGAGTCCTTCCTTTCTCTCGTCCATCTATAGAGTCCTCCTTTCTCAAGCGGCCCTATGTGAAGAATCTTGCCCGTTTGCATATTCTTAACAATAACACCACTAGAGGAAAATTCAATAGAGCATTGGTTGTCTTTGGTGAACCTTGCTACTGACATAAGATTCTTGTGTGCTTTAGGAGGATGCAACACATTTTTCAAAACAAAGGATGACGTCTTCCTAGGTAGTTACACGTTCCCTATATTTTTAATTTGCATCTTACTACCATTGCCAACTATAATAGAATTAAAACCATGATAGGGAACTTTACCTTGCATATCTTGTTCTGAATTTGTCATATGGTGGGAGGCACCTGTGTCTGGATACCAGGCTGAGTCTTGAGTATTGCTGACATTTTCTAGGCTACTAGATGCATTATCAGATTTTCCCATGTTGAGTGCCATGACCATAAATGCTTTTCGAATATCATAACATTGTTGAGCTGTATGATTTCTTCTGCCAAAATATTGACAAGTTACTCCTTGGCTGGACTTGTTAGTATTATTATTTTTTCCATAGTTTCCTCTTCCTCCATTACGGCCTCTACCCCTACCACCATTATAGTTGCCATGCCCATGCCCTTGGTCAGTAATAAATGCAAGCCCACACCCTTGGTCTGTAATAAAAGCACGCCCATGCCCTTGTTCAGCAATAAAGGTAGTGGCAGTGGCTTCAACCTGAGCCATCAGGGATGAAGAAAGCATTCCAAGTCGTCGCTCTTGAGTAATTAACATACATATAATTCAGACCATGAAGGCAGATCTTTGAATGCAGTAACAGTGGTAATAAAAGATTCATATTCAGAATTCAGTCCATTCAAGGTATAGAGAACAAGGTCTGTATCTGAGACAAAGTGCTGCACTCTGCTAAGAGAATCATGTCAGAAACTAATATGTTGAAGGTATTCAGTCATAGACATTCGACAAGCACAGTCAATACGATTTGTGTCTGATAAACAAAAAAGGCGACTGAGGAGGTGGATTGGATGACTGAAGGGGCAGATAGGTCTCGGTGGCACTCCCTTGTGAGCACGCTTCTCGGTGTACATGTGAACACAAAAGGAAACAGCGCTTCCCTTGGTGAGGGCTGGAAACAGCATGACCTTCCCTTGTTGAGAGATAGAAAAAGAAGTCAACAGCATGCTCCTCGGCGAAGGAAAAAGAGTGTGGCCTTTTTTAGACAAAAAAGGAGGCATGTGCCTCGGTGAAGGCAGGAAACAACACACTCCAAAAGGAAGGCACGTGCCTCGATGATGGCAGGAAACAACACACTTAGTGCCAGACCCTTGTTCAAACACTAAAAGGAGCAGCATGCTCCTCGGTGAAATAGTGCGCTCCTCGGTGAAGGCCTTGGTGGCTTTCACTTGCTCACCACAAAAAAAAGAGCATGAAACCGCACGCTGCTCTGTAGTTTCCCTTGTTATGCAAAAAATTGTGGATGTAGGAAGAGGAACAGGAGACGCAACAGGGCCCGCAGCAGAGAGAGTGGCTGGAAAACGATGGTGCCAGCATCAAACAATGCTCATCCACTAGACAGGTGAAGCGTAACTCTAGAAAGATGCAGGATACAGAAGACCACAGTGAAAGCAGTTGCAGGCTCTTATATCAATTTAGAACAAAAGATGGACACACAGGTGTAACGTGGTTCGGCTAAAACCAGCCTACATCCACACAAAGACTCTCTCTTCTATTCTATAACCACACAGAGAGAGTACAAATATTTATAGTCACTTTATACAATTTAGATCCATGATTTTAGGATCTTGATTTACACGACAGATTTGGGCAGAATTGTAGAAGAAGATAGGAGAAATGATTTCTTTCTCATTTAGAGAAGATTGGTCAGTTTTAGATAGCTCTCGAGTTTTGGAAACCATGCCCTGTACTTTGTAACTGATCCTGATCGTATCTGTTCCATGGATCTTATCATTGTTAATAAATCTAGCATAGCTCTATGTTACAGAAATTTCTCAATATTTCCTCCAAGAAGAAGGTCATTCTGCTGGACCAGAAACCCCAGATGAAGATTGGTGATTGTTATGAGAGAGATGGGCTCTATCTACTACATTAACTTGAACACAAACAAGGCACTTCCAGCTGACAATAAGAATGAAGAATCACTCCTATGGCACTATAGGTTGGGACATTTGTCTGATCTAATTTCCAAAATTGTGTTTCTTAAGCTCGTCTACAATTTTCCAGTATGTGAGACATGCAATTACGCAAAGATGACTGAACAATCACTTCATGAATCTGAAATAAAAATCCAATATTGCTTCAACTTGGTCCAGGCAATGTATGGGGCCTGGCTTCTGCTGTTTACAACCTTATTTTCAGATACTTTCACCTGTTAAAAGATGACAAATGATGGATGAGTTGGGTGTTCTTTCTCAAGAAAAATGGATGAAGTCTGTTTTATTAGCAGGCATTGTATGGCCACTAGCAATATCCTATATTAACAAAAGTCACGCACTGGGTGAATTTTGTCCAATCTTAAGACTGAAAGGTTCCAGATTGGGTTGAGAAGGACTTGGTTTCACATGCAAGACCCACAAATACTATTAACCGACAAATTTTTGGTGGTGGCAAACCCTCTGCTAGGTTAAAAGAATAAAAACTTAGCTGGAACAATTGTACCATTTTGTTATCGGCCCGATATTTGATCAAATTATAATTAAAATGCAGAGTTCTATATTTTATTAAATAATCTTATTCCTAGTCCCAAGAGTTCTTTTTGGCAATTGCCTGGGCCTCCCTTTTTACACCCCTACGCATGTCCAATGATATTGGATCGTGTAGGTCGGTAAAGGGTTGGAGTATTTTTTATTTTTATTTTTATAAAGAAGTGTATATTTTGGAATATTTACTTTTTCATAAACCATTTTTTGTCCTTCTAAAAGTCTTTTTTTTACTTAGACATGTTATTTTGGTTATTAAGCACCTACATGCATAATTTTTCATGCATAAGACCATATAAGACACTAATTTTAGATCCGGCTTTCCATAATGCCCATGCCCATGTGAGTAGAGTCAAATGTCCTTCAACTGGCATACATAGTGCTTCCAAGTTCCATCCTTGCACTAGTATAGCACATTGCTCTCGATCCGACCAGGTCGACTGGAAACTGAAAGCATGTCATCATCGTTTAAGAAAAGTCATTCCTGGGATTCAAAGAAAGGTCAGCCGAATTTTTCTCCTTTAACTGGCCCTTGCATCCAATTAGGACGAACCGATACAATTAATTTCTGGTAACTAAAACTTACAAGTTCAACATATGTTCATATATATATATATAAAGGAATTGAAATCTGCTATTTTTTTGTTTTGTGTGGATAAAAACCATCACAGTGCATTTGCGTTGACCAGTTGTTTGAGCACGGTCTTCTGAAAGCAGTTTTTAATTATACAAAATAACAAAATAACCACTCTACTGCAGAAGTAGCTGCCTGAAATGTATGAAGTTATTAACACAAACATAACTAAAGTTTGTGCGGCACCAGCCATCTTGTAGCTCCACCATGGGACTTACCATCACACAAGATGATTCAATTGAATTTGAATGAACCTGCAATTGTGGGTGACCTTATACAGAATAGGCTCTGTCATTAGGGAAGATCTCTATATTTTAATTTTAATTGGTTCTGTCTTAACGCAAAATACAAGGTCGGTCGAATGCTATTGGGCCCAGCTATCATTAATTACCAAATAAGCACTTTATTAATTTGTCAGTCATTTGACCCAAATAATGCCAATGTTTAATTGATACCATATTTTTTTCGTTTAAGATTTAGAAAAAGAATTATATCAATTAATTATCAGACATTTCATGATTTTGTCATCTAGCTACCTCTAGTTTTGATAGTCATAGCACCAACTTCATCCACATTTCTTGTACCTGGTGATTGTTATCATACATATTTTTTTCCACATGTACGAAGGTTATTATAATGTACTGCTGTAGTTGAAAAAAACAAAATCATTATCAATAGAATATTGATAAAAAAACATATAAAGACAAAGAAAATAGTGCGTGAGCACCCCGATCGTCAGGAAGGGGATGTTCAAGTAATATTGACAAAGTTACTCTTCGATGTAGATTCATTACTTATTCTTTCTACTAAAAGGGACGGCAGCCTAACTCCCAGCAGAGTTTGCATCGAAAGTGACAAAGAAAATTGTGGTAGTGTACTTATGTCTGGATGGTTAGAGAGATTGATTCGATCCTCCTTTGTACTTTAAGTTGTGTTTGATAGTTCAATGTAGCATTAAAAGATATGCTTTAAAAGATCCTCAGCTTAAACAAACTAAAGATTTATGTAGCATGGATCTTAAATCCACGTATATTAAAAATGATAGATTTAAGGTCGGAGGGGGGGGGAGTTTCGACCTGATCTGGTCCCTGGTGAAACAAATACAACCACAACAATAAAGACAAGCTATTGGCAACACCTTTTGTAGTTGCAAATAAGTTTATTGCCAACTTGCAAAAGACCAATACTCGTCCTTGCCCTTTGCAGTGTTGCCAAAAACGTTTCGCTAGCCTCAGATCACCTGCCACCATTTTAGAAGTGCACGGACTGGTCATTTTGAGCTTTTATCCAGTGACGTGCCCGTGTTGAGAAAACTTGACAAATCAATGTAAATTTTAAAATTTACATGGATAACGGCAGATTCAGATTGGACATCCCTATCAAGCCTGAATTGAGAATGCATTTATAAAAGAAAGAATCGTTAAAATTTACTTGTTTCCACCATTCCTCCCGTTCTACTTCAAAGTTCCCAGCCATGGAAAATGTGATGCATTTGATGTAATCCAAGCATGGGTTTCCTTCAACAATATTGGGCGGGTAGTAAGCTTCTTGATTTCCACATCAACTTCTGCCAACAAGATCCAAGATCAAAGAATAGATCAGTTTTCAGCACAATGAAACTAACCAGCCTCAATCAATAGGGCAAGCTTCTACCAGAGGAAGAAACTAATCTAGTATGCACCTTAGAAAGGACAAGCTTCTGTGAATCAATCATGCCCATCAAGTCTAGATCTTGATTAACTCTCCGCTCCTTGCTGACATCCACATCTGCAGTGCCTGATAGGACCATAACTAGTTCAGACCTGATGGGATGACTCAGATGTTCTCTGGAAGAAAAATTAACTCATGATCAACTAAGTCAAAACCAGCTTCGTGCCATCAAGGGACAAAATGCAAGTTCCTACTAAAATTGACTTGATACTGATGAAACTACGAAGAAAAGGAGGAAATTCGAAAATTCAAATTGTTACAGTCTTAAGGTATTAGAAGCAAAGTAGTTTACAAATCATGAGAATATATATTGTTACATTAAAGGGAGGCAGCTCTTTGCAAATGCACCATGTCTCAAATAGCAACTATGTGTTTCAACAACTATACTAAGTAGTAAGTAGATTACACCTATGACATGTAACTTCTTTCCAATAGCTATAGGTATGCCATCATTCTTAAGAATTATATTTATAATTTCACCAATACATTCTACTTGCTGAGTAAATTGGCCACCTGTAACAACATTCTAGAAATAAAATCAGCATTAACCCAATAGAATATATACCAAGATAAGATCGAGAGAAAGGATTAAGTAGACCAAGTAAGGTTACTAAACATAGCAAGAAGGCAATAGACTGTATAAAGGCTATAAGCCCAAAAGATCTTGGACGCTCCATGAGCAGCAATTAGGGCACGAACATCAGCAAAGAGGAATTCTTACATCCATACCAGTGCTACATAGTAATGAGACTGAATAATCATCTTACCCATGTGTTGCAGGAAGAAGGCCTTGAAGTTGTTCAGTATAAGGTGGCGTATCAAAAACTACAGTCATAAAATTCTTCATAAATAAGTAGATTGTATTGATTTCCAAATAAATATATTCATAAATACAAAGTATGTGGAATGGATCAAAGAAAGTAGGTCTTACAAAAGCTTTGAATGCTGGACGATGTGCAGCCATGTCATATAAGCAATTTGCAAACCATATCCAAAACTTATACTAAAATTTAGTACAATTATCATACAAAAATATTGGCCATCATGGAAAAAACGAGAGAGAGAAGAGACCAAATATCAGATTTGAAACCATATTGAATGGCTGAATATAGATCATTAGAGAGAGTTATAAGATTACATAGGTTAGCCACAATCTACTGCACCCATTTTCAAAGACCCAGAGGAATTAATCAACAAAAGGATATCCAAAACAAAATGGGCAGAAGCTATGGTAAAAATGCATGCTTGAAATGTAGAATGCTTTGTGGCTGTACCTACTAAAAACACTTGATATTCTCTTTGACTTAGCTATTACTTACAAGACACACTATTAGAAAAGTGACTCGTAAAAGATGGTAGAGACATTATGGAAGATGACCACCACATCATATGCAAGATAGCATGTGTATAAAATATAAATAAACATGCATTAAAAGTTAGATATAAATACGTAGATAAATAGCTATATGTAATACATAAATAAATAGAGAACTAATGTAAATGTGTATGACATTATCACTTCAAATAATATGTCACCTTTGAGTCTTTGATAACTCTGAAGAAACCAAATGTAAAATTAGGCCTCGTGTGTAAAAAAAGTGTAGTAAATACCGCCAAACTACCTTCTATGTATCCGCACTGCCCTTTCAAGTTAATGTAAGATGCCATCTATTGTTCCTTGCAACACCACCTTTGAAGTCAAATAAAATAAAACATCAACCTCATATTTGAAAAGAATTAACATGGAATTATTTTAGACTTGTCAGTTTCACACAGAAAAAAACCTCAAAATGATCAAATGTGGTCAGACTAAGAGAAAAGATAATGAAAGATATACAAAATGTGTCATTTTTAATATTCTAACTTTTAGATCCGCAAGGAGGGGAGGGAGAGAGTTGAATGTGCAATAACCAGAAACACAAAATTATGACCAAATAAAACCCTTACTTATAGGTGACAAAAGTCTATAACTTTTGTTCCTACGATAAACAAATCATTCCTACGTGTTGGACTTTCAGTTGGTGCAAAAGAAAGCAGTCTGTAGCCCAGATCATACTACATGCATGTTCTGCTGCGCAATGTTCCCAAAGATGGTCATCTCTCCATCTTTAATGGCTAAGCAGATGATTCCACTTCTAAACATTCCAAAGATATTTGAAGGTGGCAGCTTCCAGTCTGCACCAGCGAAATGAAAGGTCATCTCCGGCAACCCTTCATATGGATCACCATTGTTCCCTACATGGTTAGAAGCGGTCATGGTTTATGACATTGGCCATTGCATTTGCCACTTGACCATAGACATCTTTGGCAAGAAAAGTCAGGCTGGTAACCAAGTCTATGTTGATCGATCTGGCATCTTCCAACAATGCAGTCGTCTGTGCACCAGCAAATTGTATGTTGGGTATGCTGTTCCCGACACTTATGTTTGTAAAGATGAGCACATAAAAGCTGCCTTCACCACCATCTGATGCCATCGGCGTCTCTTGAACCTCTTCTGTCCCTGAAAAGTCTGCATCGTCGCCGAATTTGAGCTGCCCCACGGAATTGTTTTCATTTCTATATGGAGGAAGACAGTAAGCAAATTTGTCATCAATGGAAGAGCCGATCTGTTTAACAAGAGAGAGAGGACCATGGCCAAGGCCAACGAGGCCTGGAACTTTATGCAGGGCAAAATCAGGATTATCTTCACAATGAACACAACCAAAGGCAATTCCTTCATGCTTGATGGTGTTGGCACCATTGTCAAACAAGCGCTTCTCGGAGGGTAGGACTCTTTATACTTTGGAAATGTTTCTATAGGAATATCTGAACCAGCAAAGTTGGTCGCTGGTGCAACGATGGACATGCAGTTCTGTGCAGAAGCTGGTGGAGCATCTCTGGTTCTTGTAGGTGGACGACTGAAGTGTATCAAACATTGGTGTTTTGACATGGCAGTTGTCACAATGGTGGCATGTTTTCCATATGAGGTTACTACCAGTGCCTATAATGGCCCAGTACAGCCTGGATGGGGTACCTAGCAAGAGTTTCATGAGAAGCTCACCGAGACCAGCCATCACGGGGCAGGAGATCATGCTGGTGGTATTGGCAAACCATGAAGCAATGCTGCGGGAGCGCAACATGAAGCGCAGAGCCGCCTGCTCAGCTTGTTGAGCTAGAGTGGATGAAATTTCATAGAGAGGTGACAGGGATGAGTCTCGATGAATGAGGTCTATAGAGAAGCCAAGAGGTTTGGAAGCAAAGATTGTGGTAGGGTTAGGCAGTATTGCAAGTAGGAGCAGCTGCAGGAGGAGGCTGAATGCTAAGGGGAGAAGAAGGTTGCCATGGTGAGGACTAAAAGGTTGCTGTACTAAGGACAAATGTGTTGATATTTATAACGGAAGTCATAGTTATGGTGGCCGCTGATGAAGGGAAGCATTTGGATTTGAAAATTCTGCAAAAAAAAAAAAAGATGTGGCTGAACTGAGTTACGTATTCCTTTGTGTAACCAGTAACCATCACAATGGAGAAAAGTGGTAGCATCTTCCAATTGTTAAGCTTAGGTATAACAATCACAAACATTTGAAGACTTTCAAACACAAAAGGAAGGCTGCAGACACTTTAAGGTATTACTTAAGTGACCACAATAACTGTTGTATACTTGGAAGAAGAGATTGTCCTAGTGGTGTTTGAAAATTTTTTTTA